>NC_143396.1:281626216-281778026 GCF_052110815.1 Crocodylus siamensis | reverse complement strand
CTCTTTGATCAGTACAGAACTCACAGCCCAGAAGTGGCTTTTTGCACCCCCTGCCCCAAATCCCCAGCAGTTTCAGAAGCTGGAAAGATCCCTAGCATCCTATATACAGCCTTGGAAGCTTCTGAAAGGTAGGGCAGCATCTCTTTGGTTTTCCTCTTGACTGCAGCGGTGCCCAAAATGTGTTCTACTGCTGCATCCCTGACACAGACCTCCCACCCACCATCTCTAGTATGCACTTTATGCTGGGGCTTGCAAGAGAATCATCAGAAGAACATTTTTGCAGTGCCTGAGCTAGAATAACTGAGCTATAGCTAGATCTTTTACAGTCTTTTTCTTCCCATGGAGGGGCTGGCAAGATTATGAAAATGGGTATAAAAATATCAACCCTAGTATCTAAAGTATATTATTGCCTTATATTATGAGAAGCATATGGGCGCATTGTTCTTCTGTATTGATTAAATGGAATGTGTGTTCTTCAGAATTGTAAAAATAAAGTTAAAGCTAGATTATTCATCCCAATAAATGAACGAAATATGTTACATGTTCTGCTCCTGCTTCTTTGTTTAATGCAGGAAATCATTGTATGCAAAGAAGAAGGAGAGGCTAAAATACAAGACCTTGTGGCTCTTGGTGAAATCTTAATGAGCATGGAGGGAACCAAGGAGACAACTATTCAGCAGACTATTTCTGAACTCCAGAATCAGTGGGAGTGCACTCTTCATTTAGCCACTAAATATCTCAGGTATTGGGGAACTTACAAAGAGACCAGTACAGCAGCTTGACTACTAATTCCTCCTCCTACCTGGCATTAAGTTACGTTCAGGTTCTGTGCGCTCTCAGTTTTTTAGGACAAGAAAGCGACAACTTTAAAAATGCTTGAATTTCTGAACTCTGCAAGGGGGCAGATTGAGACTGTGAGCTACTGGCCACATGTGTGGCCTGGTGATGGGGCATGAAGAGAGAGTGGGATTTGCTAGTGGGGTTTGTATCTGGCTGAACCAGAAGCCCTCTGTGAGCACAGGATGGAGCTAGCAGTTTTGGCAGTCTGAAGGGGTGCAGTGGCTGTTCCCTTCCTCCCTGCCCCGATGCAAAGAGCAGACAGTGAACAAGCCCCACATTTGGGGTGGCTGGTAACATCCTTAGCCTAGCACCTTTCCATGCTTCCAGTGAGATGGTAATAATCGTTGTCCCTTTGTGGCACCATGGGACTTAGTCCTGTAATGCCACGGGTATTTATGATAGGACCAAGGCCAGATTTACATTACATAAATCCCAGCATGGAAAAGGTCTGTATGTTGCTAACAGCACAGAGGCTTTTAAAGATGAGTTTGCTTTGGCTCTGTGAGAAATTCTTCTTTTTACTTAACTGAAACAGTTTTTTCAAGAGTAATTCTTGATTGGTTCTGTTCATAGTCAAATGAGATCAATTAAGTTACTTTGCACTAACCCCACTCTAATCCAGAGCACATTTTGGCCATTTTTTAAATCTCTACTGGTAAGTGTTAGGTAAAATGGGCAAGAATTGGACAACTAAGGCCACCTCTACACATTACATGTACCAGAATTAACTGGTTAATTGGGCAAACTACCTTAAGACCAGCTACACATGCAAAGTAGCTATCACGCCATAAAAGCTCCAACCAGTTACAAAGATAGACCTCACAAATGTGTACTAGCTTTATAGCTCATTGCTATCAAGCTTTAATTTGCACATGTAACAGGGTCTTTCCTGCGCTGGGAGCCCTGTTAGCTGATGAGGCTCTCAGCTGCTGTCCTGCAACTGAGAGGACTCTCCGACCCAGCAGCTGCTGACTCTGGGTCCTGGCAGCACAAGGACACAGAGTCCTACAGTTGTGGATGCTGGGTCCTGGCAATGCACCTCCTGGTGCTGGCAGGGCACAGCAGTGAGCCCTGGGGGTTTCATATGCCCCCGAGGCTAGGAGATCATGGCAACTGTGTCTCCTAGCTGGGGTGGTGCGTGGGTGCCCCTGTGGCTGGGAGGCCCCTCAACTGAGGGGCTTCTAGCGGCAGGAGACTGCTTCTTGCTGGTGCAGGGGGAGCCGAGGATTGGGCTCCCTTGCACTAGCAATCAGGCATGACGGGATCTAATGCACAGTCCTACAGTCATGTGTCCTATCATGCTTATGTGGCATAGCAGGAGGTGTGATCGTGTGGATTATGCATTAGATCCCATCATGCCTTTACCTGCATGCGGAGAGGGGGCCTAAAGCTCTGATTTTGGAGAAGCAACAGCAGAAGCAATAATTTTAAGGTCGCTGGCTCCCACTATAGGTTTGGTTCTGCTCCCACAGTTGTATTTGTTTATTTGATTTATATGCCATCCATCCCAACAAAGGCTCAGGGTGGCCTACAGTAAGAACACACAATAAATTAAAAACAGGAGAGTGGCAGAAGGACAAAACAGCTCAGAAGGGAACTAGACCACCAAGATAAAGTAGAGGCCCCATAAACAACATCTTAACCTAGTTTTTTGTCATTCACACCTGCCCAAAGCAGGTCATACAGTACTTCCAAACAATAGGCAGAATACATCAAACAATTTTGTTCTTAACTTCTGTCTCATTCGTATACTTTATAAATGGAAGGGAATTGATTGCTAAATACAAGTATTTCAAGCTATTCAATTACAAGTTAGCTTCCATGTAATGAGCACTTAGTACAATTATTCTATAAATGATACTTAGTAAGAATGATCAGCAATCAGATTGAGTCCGGTCGTGCTTGCTGTTTAGCATCTCCTCAGAAGAACATTGGAAGAGATGGGAATTAAAGTATTTGACATCTATGAGAAGATGCTTAGAAACGTTCAGGATTAGACCGATCGCTAGTAAATGTAACATACTATCAACAGCAATATAACTCTACCATAGGAAACTTAAATAGTACTTAACACATGTAGACATCCCATGCTTGAACCATTGTGCAATGAAAGAATATTAAGAATATGAATCTGGAAGGGAAAAAAAACTGTTGTATCACTTAATAGTTCCAGGCCCTTTTCACCAAATTATAACCAAACTAAATAGATGTATTTTGATCTGTTCATATAATATAGATACATTTTTAGGTGTTGCTCCCACATTCCATCTACGCAGCATATGCACTTACCCACTCATTTTGTGAACACGTGAATGTTGCCAGTGGCCTTTTGTATGAGTAACCACAGTTGCTTATTTTGGCAAATGCAACCAATTTACGCACTCCAGGGGTGCACACACATTTATGGAACCAACAAATTAAAATGATTTGCCTGCAAAGTCAGAGTTTGTGGAGTGAGCAGCAAATTTTGATACCTTGACCTACCTAGCGTAGCTAAACATTTTCTTTAAGAGATGTTGCTCTTCTCATGATCTTGAACACAGTTTTATACATACATACACACACACACACACACACACACTAGCTATACTTACATATTGTACATGTACATATTTATACACTCCTACGTATAGACACACATACATGTATGTATATAGCACATATATTTTGTAGTGTGTTACATTTTTTAAGAACTCTCCGACCAATGTTCATAAATACAACAGAACGAGCCTTGGTAGAGATCATCCTTAAATCGAGGGATTGCCACTGTCGAATGACGGTTCTTGTATTGGAACGAAAAGCCTGAGCCAGTAGATGACAAATGCTACTCACTACATTTTCATAGGCTGTGAGCCAAAAGGAGCAAAAGGGGTTTAGGCATTCAAATGCTATTGAAATGCAATGGGATGTGGATGCCATTCTCCTCTTGACCCCCTTGAAAATTGCAGCCTGAACACTGTCAGTAAATTTGCAACCCAGAGAATAAGCCTCATGATTATAAACATTTGATCTATGTGCTTGTATTTCAATAACTCTAACAAGTACTATAAAATATTTTAATTCTGGTAATTTTTTTTAGTTACCAAGAACAGCTTCAGCTTCAAAAGGAGCTATACAGGCAATGCAAAGACCAAGTAAGACGAGCCCTGACTGAACTGAAACAGCAGCAACAGGAGTTAGGTTTTGATCTTCAGCCTGGTTTGCAGGAGAAACAAGCTCAGTTAACAAAATATACAAAACTTTTGTGGGAAGCAGAGGGCTTCACATGCCAATTAAATGAACTAAAGAGCCAAGAAGATAACCTGCAGGACTACTCAGAGGATCCATGCTGCGTGGAAGAATCCTGGCTAGAGTTAAAACACCTTCATGAAAGTCTCCTCCTCAAATTGCAGGTTGGAATTACGATGCCTTTCCTTTTCATATTGATCGCTTGGGTGCACTTCTTTCAAGGTCTTCTTACTTGCTTGCTGCTTTTTAAGCGATCGGATTAGAATGATGAGGTATGAAGTGAGACACTCAAAGTGTACTCCTGTTCTAATCTGCTTCAGTGAAATAATGAAAGGTAAATCTTCTTTGCATAAACTGGAAGTTGTGTGTTGCAGGTTTCTCTGCAAATGGGACAGATTCCTTTCCTAGGTCAGTAGAGTAGTGATGTGTGGGCGAACAGGGCCATGAGCCCTGGGCAAGATCCCTGGCACTGCTTGTGGCGGGGTGAGAGGGGCCACTGGAAGAAAGCTAGGAGGCATGCCTCACCCTCCTGTTCCCCATACTCCCCTCCCCCTGCACCCTGCATCTACCCTACAGTGGTTCCAGCTCCAGCAATAGGAAGGGCAGTGTGGGTGCATCTGTGTGTGGTGCAGGACCAGGCTCGTGCCTGTGGTTCACTGCTGCTGTGGGAGATGTCACCTCTTTTTGCCTCCAAAAACCAGTGTTAAAATGGTCACTGAACAGGCCTATAGATGGCAAAAAACAAGGAGACTTCTCCCCCGGGCCTGCTGCATCTGCAATGTGCTGCCACCACCCAGGGCTCAGTACTGGTCAGTTACTCCTGTGCCCCAGGACATGAAGAAAGTGAGCCCTTGTGTTTCTGCACTTTCACTTTGCCAAAGAGTACATGACTAAAGTAAGAGCAAAGTGCTGGTGAAATCAAGCTGAAGAGCACTTTTTCTAAGATCTCTTCCAAAGATACAGATTGTCCAAGTATCACACAAAAAACTTGCAATAACTAACAATATAACAGCTTGGGAAAGCAGCAGTTGGCATCTATTTATACGGACGTATGCCGTGCCTCTACACCTCCCCTTGTTTTTTTCCCTCCAAATCCCCCTCCATTCTAGACAGTAGATGGATCTTGAGGCTATCCCACCACTTACAGTTATTGGTTACTTGTCTACGGTCGTGTCTGTAATGCGCTAGATCTTTTCTAGACATTCAAGAGGAGGGAATGGTCCTTGACTGGAGAAACTTACAATCCAAGAACAGACAGGCAGACAAGTGATACGGGGAGATGGGACAACTACATACGGTTTCTTATGCAAGCATGGTTCAGACTGTTTTTATTCAGTACATCCAAATCTGTTGGTGGATACAGCTGTCCAAGGGTGGATCTGGCTGATAGATCATAATGAATACCGTTGCCATTAGCTCTTGTCGCAAATCACTGGCAGATTTTTTCATTTCTAACCCTTTCAATCCCAAACTGCGCTACTTTAAATCCTTCTCTAAACATCCATTCCTATAAGCTGTGTTGTGTGCAAGGTGATGCTGCACTAAATCTAGAAACTCTCTGGATCTTAGAACCTGGTGCAGACGTTGGAAGGTCATGTTCGGGAACACCAGCAGCTTCAGGACATGATGAGCAGCTTGAGTACCACACTGACAGCAGCCTCTGAGGAGCCTTTAGATTTTACTGATGCCTCAGTAGACAAGCCAGCACCCAAGCAAAGACTATTGAAATCACAGGTATGCCATTTTCAGACACTGTAGGAAATGGATCCGTATGGCAGGTTCACAGCTTCTAGGGAGAATCCAGTTTAGAAAAGAGACTAAGAAAACTCCAAAAAGTAAGGAGTTAGTGATACGTTGCCTTGTTGTGTAACTGTGGGACTAATCCTGCCCCACTGGTCTCTAGGATGAGAATTTACTCTAGGTTGAGTAGCCGGGTGTGCGTGATTCCCTTTCTTTTCTTTGAGGCACAATGAGGAGAGATTGGGCACTAAGTGTTTCAGTTAGCCACAGCTCAGAAGGAAGAGTGTCCAGGCAGAATAGCACAAGAGGACTTTGATCAGTCTGAGTGTTAATTTAGTTAATTCTTTATTAAAATTTGGGTATTTTTTGATTCTGTAAAAATAAGATGCATGTTGCCCCCATGAGAGGATGAAGGTATTGAGGGATGATGTGCCAGCTCGTACCATTGTTCTATGAAATCAGGCATCTTCCAGCACTGACTAGTTCCTCCTATTTCAGAAGCAAAGTAACTTTCTCTAATAAGTTGGGAAATGCTGTACATGGTAGAAATAGGGGAATGGTTATTATGCCTAGTGCTATTCCATTATTTTCTTAATTTGCATAGCAGCAGATTGCTCCTGGTCATACAAATGCCCATTTCCTTCAAAGAATCCAGGTGCACTATTTGACTTTCTGCAGCCAAGTGATGGGCCTACGTGAGCTTTGTCATGGGACTTTCAGCAGAAGTTGTCCCTCATGGCACACGTTAATGATTTTAATGTTCGGCTTTGTACAGTTGTCTTGGTATGGAGTAAATAAATGAAGAGGCTCTTCAATAAAAATATTTCCCTTCTGTTTAAAGGAACAACAAGCACCTCTTAATCGATGTGATGACACATTACAGAAGATTATGGTCTTAGCAGAATCAGTTAAACAAAACACCTCTCCACAAGGACAGAAGTTTATTACGGATGAGGTTGAAACACTTCAGTGTAAACATGGGAGTCTGAAAGACAGACTTGAAAAAGTCAAGCAAGAGGGTGAGAATATTTTCACTGACACACTCGAGTCTCAGCATGTCTTCGCTGATGCAGTACAGACCCCAGATAAGTTGCATACAATGAAAAAGAGGGAAAAGGAGGTCGTTTCTCATACTCCCATTGCTGTTGGAGAGAACACCATGATAGAAGAGCCAGAGGAATGCTGGGGAAAAAATAATGTAAGTATATGTGTTCACAGTAACAAGAATGAAAGATTGTGTGTCAGGAAGCTGAAGTCTCTTAAAAGCATGTTATGACTTAGACCAGTGGTACTCAACTTTTCGTTTAGCAGGCTGGGCAGTGTTTGGTCCCTCCACAGGCCAGATGTGGCCACTGGACCCAATCTGGCCCCTGGGACAAACACGGCACATAGTGGGAGGGACAGGTTCAGCCTGGCCCTGATCCAGACATGCAAAGGAAGGGAGCTTGGCTTGAGCCTAAACCAGACCTGCAGCAGGGAGGGGTCACGTCCTTGCCCTGAACCCACCCCACCAGGGAAGGAAATGTGGCCCAGCCCTGTGGGAGGAAGGGGGTGTGACCTGCTCCCAACCTAACCAAGCAGGAGGAGCGGGGGCATGGCCGAGCCCTGAACCAGCTGTGCAGGGGGAAGGGGCATGGCTCGGCTCCACAGGGGAAAAGCGGCATGGGCCCAGATGGCCTGGACCCAGCTTGGGAAAGGGAGCATGGCCTGGACCCATGCAGGAAGGGAGAAGGGGCATGGACCAGCCCCAGCCCAGCCGCACAGGGCCACATGGGGAAGGGTTGCGTTTCAACAGGGCTTGAGATTTTGGCAGCAGGGAGGGGTGGCAGTATTAACTGCCACTGTTCCCCCCATGACAAATTTCCCAACGCCTCAGGAGCCCCATGGGCCAGAGTCCAAGGCTCTGTGAGCTGCGCTTGGCCCACGGGCTAGATGTTCAACGCCCCTGACATAGACTGTTTCAATTTTATAATTAAAATTTCCATAATTTGTTTGTGTATGCATCAAAGCATGTTAAAGAGGAGTCAGTGTATTGCAGTGGGGTGATAGGCATGTTTAAACTTCTCCCTTACACCTGATTCGGTTTGGTTTTCTTTGGTCAAATGTGTAATGAAAAAGAAAAGCAATGGTAAAAGGGAAAACATGCCGCGAGCACTCCTTTTGGGTAAGAATCCTAGGCAACTTCTTTGGCAGTAATACCATGCAAAATAAGAGACAGCTTTTAAAGTGTTTGCATCCTTTGTGATAACTCCACAGCACAAGGATGGCTTATTATCCTTTTTCCATAGGTTCCTTCTTTGTAACACAAGACAATATTTTTTTTAATTTTAACTTAAGAGAATGAAATTGGGTGGTTTTTTCCCCGCCACTATCTTTCTTAGGGCCAGCCTTTATATGGAAATGACACAGAGAAAGAGCAGCAAAATAATCTGGATTCTAAAGAAAGCAGGCTGTTGCCAGCTAGTCCTCTACCGTCTCATACACCAGAGCAAACCATGCAGGTAATAGATAAATAAGTGCTAATTAAATGTGAATTTGTGTGTTAACATGTGCTGAGACCCTGTGGGATAATCAGTATAATTGAGTCTGGGTTAATTTTCCAGGCCCAGGGATTCTAGATGGTTTAAAATGCCTGACCTACTGGATTGTTAGCTTTTGTCACCATTGCCTGCCCTTCTTTGTGGATTCAAGCCTCTTCCATTGTCTTTGCACAAACACTGGTTTACTTTGTTGAGGTATCCAGCACCCTTTCCTTTTACATTATTAAACTTCATCTTAATAACACTCATCATCAAAATAATAACTTAGGGCTGCATTTTGCAACAAACGCTTGGCTTTTCTCACTGAGCTTTCCTCTTGACTTCAGTGGATTTCTTTTAAAGTGAGGTGCTACTCAGAGAAGGTGCTGTCAGAATTTGGCTCTTACTGTTAGTAACTTTTTTTTTCAAACCAGGAGGAGAAAAATACAGGGAGGCAGGTGGTGGCTGAACCTGATGGTGTTCAGGAGAACCTTCTGGACAGAGAGACGAAGCTACAAGGAAGCAGACCCCAGCTGGAAATGCATTGGAATGGTGCCTGTGATGAAGGTGTCAAGTTGGCAAAGAAAATGAAGCAAGCAGAGGTAACCATGCTTTAGGTGGTAACGACCCACTGAATTGTAGAGGCAATCATTTGATGTTTAATTACAAAGGGAAGGCTAGGAATAAAAACTTCCGTTCAGTTCCACTGAGACACTCTTGTCTTTGTGTAGGGAAGTCTGTGCTCAACTCCCTGGTCACAAAGGTGAGCCTGCATTCTGTATGGTCAAAGGTGTTGTCACCGTGACTTGATGACACAGTTAGGAGCCATGTGATCCCAGGAATGATCCTAAACCTGTGATATTCTTTTACAGTTTTTCTTGAACACTCTTGTTCTGCTTGCATCTGTTTAGTTATTTACAATTCGGTTTGTAAAAATACATGCCTATGGCTTAGGATCTGGGCAGATTTGCAGATTGAAAGGAACCTGATTTAGTAATCGGTGTATGATGGGTAGAAATTGGTTACCCCAAAACCTGTACTGGCCAATGGGCAGCTCATGTCCCATGTTGCACGCTGGCTAAAGGGAGTAGCAGTATGGGGGTACTTCTGTGCTGCCTTCCACTAATTGTTTATCCCCTGCCAAGCAGCACGGGTATGTTCTGGACGTTCTTCTTCCAGTGAGGTGGATGGGATGAGCCAGGCACTCTGTGGTGCCTTAGTTTGCAAAACTATTCCTCCCTGCTGTGCACTGGACATGGTATTTGGTGCAACAGATATGCTGATAGACATCCCTGGCAAAGTTTTTTTTCCTTTCCTCAGAGCAGCGAGGGAATAGGGAAGTCCCAGAGTCACTGAGATGGTCTCACTCATAGGCTGCTTCAAATGCAAGCGCAACATGTTGCTCCTTTTTCTAGACAGACCATTTGTGTCAAATGTCCAGTCCCAAGAGAGTTTTGTAAGCAAGCAATATCCAGCAGAGCTCCCTGTTAACAAATCCACCCCCACCAAAAGCCTCAGCATGCAGCTGGGGGTACTGATCCAACGAAGGGCAGATTTCAAGGCTATGCACTGTTTACTGGGAATGCCCTGTAGGATTCTGGAGTGCCTGAAGAAGTGCATCAGTGGATTTCTTGATCTCATTGAATTGTACATAGGGAGACATTTGCAGTTTCTTACCATGTATATACCCAAGACCTGGACTGCGGAGGGCTTAATAGATCAAAACTAGCACTTAGTGTAATGGAATATAAAAAGTGTAGGTCAAGGGAAGAAGAGAGCTAATTCATCACTAATCTGCAATTTTTCTAAAATTTTATGACAAAATTACAGCACTGCAGCTTCTAAACCATTTCTTTTGCCATAACCCAGCCCAGGGTATACTTATGTGACATAGTTGTATTTTTCCTCATTCATTAAGCTGTAATTATAGGCTTTATGTCCTTGTCATCTCAAGCACTGTAATTGCTAGTCAGCATGTCTGATTAGGGCTTTTTGATTACTTGTTCCTTTTATTTCCCTATCACCTCAAGGAGAAATCCAGCATACAGAGAAAGGAGGATCAAGCATTCAGAGAAAACCTTCATCAGTTCGAGCAATGGCTGAGCAGTAAGGAGCAAATGCTGAATTCAATAGCAGCTGAAGAGGAGAGACCAGCAGCTGAAAAAACAGTTTCGGTTCTTGAGGTAACTCACAATCAACTCATTCCATTAGTAGTCTTAAAAACTATTGAATCATAGCAGGTCACTTACTTTTTCTGTTTCAACTTCACTTAAAGTTCTGTTATAAAAGAGAAGAAGCAGCTCTCACAATAAAAGTCAATTTATTTTTGTATCCTACTGCCTTGTGCCTGTGATGACTACTGGTCCTTAGCCAGACAGCTGGCCATACCATGTGTTTCAGTGGATCTCTTCAATGAGTAATGAATCATCACTGCTACCAAATTAACTCTTTTACTACGTGGGCTTACTAGTGCAAAGGGTATAACACCCTGGCTTCCTTGTAATTGTTCAGGAGATGGAAGGAAATATCCTGCGTTTGGCATACATGGCACAGCTTTCTCCTGCTTGTCATATGCTTCTATGTTGTTTCAGCTACAGTATGACTCACCACTGAGCTCACCACCTTCTTCAAAGAACGTGGGCCTATGAATGAATATGCAATAATCTGGCTTTTCTTTGTCTCCATATTTGTGATAAAGTCCTTCCTGCAAGCAGCTGACATTTCTGCAACTTCTGTCACTAAAAGGTTATCATTATTTTTCTTTTTGACTTGTCAGGCACTAAAAGATAGTTTGAGCGAAGGCCACAATTTCCTGTGCTTAATAAGCCGAGATAGAGAGTTGCTACTGAAATCAGGAAAAGCACCGATTGAGGATAATCTTTTGGAGAAACTTCAGCAGCAGTGGGTGTGTTATCAAAGGAAATTGAATGAAGCAAGTGGGAAGCTGAAAATGCTTCAATCCCCTCCCCTTTTAGCGAGTGGAAAAATATTGGACACAGCAGCTCTCACTCCACGTATTGAAAACTATCCACTGAAAAGTCAGGTAATAATCATTTGTCGGCTAAGCTAAGTAACCTTATTAGTTGGAATGTATTGGTAGCTGCCATTGCACAAAATAGTGGCACTTGAGATTACAAGCTACAAACATACATGTTTGCAATTTTAACAGAATAATGAATGTTTTTTCCTAGTTCCTACTGTGTTTTCAGCATAAGAACACAGTAAGCATCATAACTTTTCAGACTTAATATATTAGTATTGCAGTCTTTGATCTTGTAATTCAGGTTGCATTTGAATTACCTTTGTTTCTGCTGTGGGCTGAACATGTAGTCATTCCATGCCTGGAACTGAAGACAAACGTATGTGTGCAGGGATGTTAATAAGTGTGATGGCATAACAATGCTCTGGATCCTTGCGTGGCATTTACCTTTGAAACCTGCCTGCTTGCCACCTAGTTTTCACTGAATAATTTTATTGTGTTTGAAGTCTTAACAGCATAAGTGTTATGGAAAAAGTACACAGATCTACAGAGGAACCAGCAGTAACATCTCCTAGGATTCTGCTTCTTCCTGACATGAAGCTGGCAAGAAAACTACAGCAGGGTAGCCTGCCTCTTTAAGGCTCAAGAGTCTGGGGCCAGGGACTATGAATCAGATGTGGGGGAAGTGGGCAGGTGCTCTCTATCAGACAGGATGGAAGGGAGACTGGTTTCTTCTCCAGTCCCTGGAACGGAGGGGCTGAGAGGAAGAAGCTTCTGATTGTAGGAGTCCATTGTGGACAGGAAGGGCGTTCTGCTACCCCAAAGTGTTTTTCAGGTTAGAGATTTATTCCTCAGCAAAGTATTAATTGAGACGGTTCCCTGCCTGCTGTGGGCTGTTACTGCTCCTCAAGGGTCCTCCTGTCCCTTTTTCCTTCTAGATCTGCTGCAGGAATCTGCCTCTTGCCTGCAGCTCTCTGTAGGGAGCACCTGACTTCTCAGCTGCTTCTCATTTGGACAAGTCTGAGAAGCCAGGCTGCCCTGTTGCTAATACCCAGGTCTCAGCAAGCCATAGGCTCTGTACACCTCCTTTGCTGTGGCTCACAGCAATCTCCTAATGAGATCCCCAGTTCCACTTAAAATAGGACTTGTACAACAGTGTTGCTCACAGTCACCCTTAGAATAATAGAAGCCATTTCCTTTGTAAGCCACAGACTAGATAGCTATTGTGTGATGTATGATGATTACCTTAAAGCTGGGCTGAGCTTTGGTTCAGTGCCTTGTTTGAAAGGCATATAGCTGCGCTACCTCGAAGATGCCCTGACGAAGACCTGGAAGTCGGACTTTGCTTTGTTTCCTTGTTCTCTGCTTCTATGCAGATGTAACTTGCCACAGCTCTTCATTCAATGTAGGAAACTTTTTTCCCCTGTGCACTGGCAAAGCCCTTGCCACAAACCAATGCCATATTAGAGAATGGGAGCAGAATGGGCCCCTACTTCTTTCCTTTTGCCTTTCCACCCCAGAGAAGGCCTGAGTTTGCACCTGAGGTGGCATGAGCTTGTCAGGCTGTGACGCTGGCAACGTTAACTCTGCTGCACACGGAGATCAAGGAAGGGCTGACCTGTATGCACTTCTAGGCTGAGTCATAATGCTTGTTCCTTAAACCCCCAGAACTAAAGCACAGGCTTGCAGTATCCACATCACCCCCTGAATTTTCCTTAGTTTCATGTCACTATTTATTTTTTTCAGTGTTTTGACTTAGTTACAGTCTGACCTGGAGGGGGTGATTTCCCACTCATACTTTGATAGCTAGAGAAGATTTTTCTGTTTGCTTCAGGTTTATAATTCTCTAGGGTCTCTTAAAATGAAACCTAATGTTTGTCTCAAAATTGATAAAATAGCTGTAGCTGCATAGTTGGGGCAAATGGAAAAGTACTCTGGTTCTTCAGTGAGTTTGTTTTTTTTGGATCCGTTCTGAATTTAAGTGGGAAAGTAGTGGGATCAGTTCAAATTATTATTATGATTGATTTATTTCCCAATAGCTTTTAAAATGTGCAAAGCACTTTTCAGACAGCAAAAATGGCACCATGTGTATGCTGAAGAGCTAGTCACTTTGAGAGAGACTGACAGTGTAGGAGGCCATGGGACAACATACCAGTTCCATGGTCACAATACTACCTAACCACCTCTTTATAGTATGGATGTTTTGCTTGCATATGATTACTCTAAAGATACTGTTATTTCTTTTTATAATGATAACTTCTGTAGACTTCCACTACAGCCAGGGTCCCGTCATAGTAGGTACTAGACATGCAGACAGATGCATATGTGCATGAGGGGAGAAAGGAAGCATTATTAGTAAGAACTTTCTGAGTATGAGATGGTCAAGCATTGAAACAGGCTACAGAAATTGTGGAATCTCCATACCTGGAAATTTTCAAGAGCGGTTGGACATCCATTTGGCTGGGATGGTTTAGTCAGGAGTGATCCTGCCATGAGTTGGACAGGGGCTGGACTAGATGTCTGCATGAAATCTTTCTCAGCTCTACTTTCTTATAATACCCATTTTAAAGATAGGAAACGTGCATGAGAAAATGAAGTGACTTGCTTTTAGGTTGTACAGGGAGCTGGTGGCAAAGTTGGTGCCTATCCCTGTGCTTTACCTTAACCTTCCTATCAACCTCAGCATATAGACTATTTCCAGGTGCCTCCAACTTTGCCATGATAAGTCATCCAGTCTCTGGAAGATATCAAAGTAGAAGCAGGTCTTCAGGAGGAGCTTAAATGCAGAGAGGGCTTGCAGGTGACATGAAGAAAGGGTATTTCAGGTTTTAGGAGTTGCATGGAAGATACAGAGATATCCTGGTGAAGGAAGCAAATGGGGGAGGAGGCTGGAAGCATTGTGATATGGAGGGTATATGGGTGCAACAGGAAAAAAATGATAACCTGAACAAGATGCGGTGGAGAGGGGGTACAATTCCAGGGTGGCAGTGATATCAATACAGCGGCCAGGAAACATCTTTGCAGCTATCGGAGTGCTATTAGTGGATGATATGGTACTGGGAAGACCAAGAAGTGCAATTTGCCATAATAGTGGCAGGGCATGGTGAGGGTTGAGTAGTAAGTATTGGTGTAAGGAAAGAAAGAATAAATTGGAGAGAGGTTATGGAGGAAGAAGCGGTGGGATTTGAGCATGGTCTAAACATGTGGGACAAACCAAAGTCGTAAGTTTTGGTAAGTTTCACAATGAAAAATCCTCTTTTGCACCCTAGAGCACAAACATGGAAATGGTTTTCCAGAAGAATTTTTTTCCTGAAGCTCAAGCAGATGCTGCATATATTGAAGAGGAACAAAAGGTCAAGGAGTTGAAAAATGAAGCTGCAGAATTGGATATTGCGTTAATAACTGAACAGCTAAAAGAAATAGAGGTAGGAATACATCAAGAACAGTCCCTTAGAACAGCATTGTTGAATTCATCTAGTACAGGAGTGGGCAAAGTCGGGACCATGGGCTGGATTAGGCCCTCAGTGGATTCTGTTTCCCAGCAACCCCTGCTTACATTACTGTGGCCAGTTTCTGTGGAGACCCCAGCAGTACAGGGGTGTGACAGCCCTGGGTTTCCCTGGAGACCGGTCCCAGCAGCGCTGGTAGGGCGTGTGGCTGGGAGTGGAGCTGCTCCAGGGCTGGGACCTTGCAGTGGTAACAGCATGGTCTGGAGCCAGAAGAGAGCCACGACCTGCTGCCTGCATGCCCCAGCCTGGCTGTGGGTGCAGAGCTGCAATCTGCTGCCCACATGCCTGGGCAGGGGCGTGCAGGCAGTGGATCGTGGCTCTACCCTGGTTCCTGGCACGCTGTTACCACTGCAAGGTCCCAGCCCGTCAAAGCAGGTCCTCACCCAGGTGGGCACCCTGCCAGCACTGCTGGGGCCGGTCTCCATGGAAACTGTGGCCCCATGCTGTCACGGTACCACTGCTGCTGAGGTTTCCATGGAAACTGGCTGCAGTGATGCAGGCAGGGGCTGCTGGGAAATGGAGTCTGGCTACCAGCCGGATCTGCCATTTTGCCCACCCCGATCTAGTATGATCCAATATCACAAAACAGTTATCTATATATACGCTCATTTTTCCTTTTGACTGACCAACCATGCGTATTGTTGGTGTAGCACATAATCTCTGGAAACGGTGACTTTATACATGTATATGACCATATCCATGCCAATATCATGCTTCATGCTGGTGTGAAATGGCACAAAGATGTGCAATTGCAGTTTTTAGTTTTCACGTCTCGATATCAACAGGTGTGTATGCTCACAAGTAACTGGGCATACACGCATTTGTATGTGTGAATGATTAAGCATGTTTGATAAAGATGGGAAGTGATGAAAGTGGAGAAAAATCTCTAACGATCGTTCTTTAATGGGCTTCTCGGTAGAATTTATACAGTGAACTGGAAAAGCAGAAAGCCGAAGCATTGTCCTTGAGAGAAGCAGCAGTTCCCGACACAACAAAAACAACTGCCTCAAACTCACCAACCCCAGAACGTATGGTTTCTTTATGGGACAGGCTGCTTCAAGAAATACTTGCCATTAAGGAGGTAAAGCAAAAACAGCACCATCTAATTAATAAGTACCATGAAAATCTGTCTGCTGTTCAGTCTTCAATGAAAATGTTATCAACAGAGAAGGAAAACCTAAAAACGTAAGTACAAGGTATTGTTTTTAGTCTCTCGTGTGTGGGCCCGATTCAGATCTCAGAAACATCAATGAAGCTGTTGCAGTCAAGCTTATTGGAGCTTTCTATCTATTTTTTCTGTAACTGGAGTCAGAAGAAAGTACCTTATCAGCCTGACTGAATTGTATTAGAGCAGAACGAAAAAAAATACACTTGATTCAGATGAGGTCATTTGTATTTTCTTACTAATGCTAAATCTAGGGCATGTCAATACCCCTGAGTGGAGCAAGTATTATTGTTAATTTTATGCTACTCTGGACATTTTCCAGACATAACAAAGAAATAGTATTTTAAGTAATATATTAGTAATCCTCCCCTCCCCACCAAATAAAGCGGATGAAAAATTGTCTTTTTTCTTTAAAGGGAAAAAAAAAGAAATGATGATGTGTTGAGAGCTCTTGTACCCATTTGCTGCTTATTGAAATTCCTCCTTATTCTGGAAATGAAACTTAAGTGATAGGGGAGGTGTTTTAGTCTGTAGTAAGTAAGTCTATAGTACTAAGCTATAAGCTACCCATTCCACTTACAATGTTTAGAATGTTTTACAAATTAGCCTTTATGGCACAGAACTACATTTCTTGTCATAATAATGAACCAGCTTGATTCAAAAACATTAAAAAATGATTTATTGAATTTTTCATCCACTTTCTTAAGTAATTGCAGAGAGCTGAATGAGAACATAGAGTATTAAATGGATTTTAGATGGAACTATCAAAACCCCCCTAGGGAGCTTTGAGTCTACTTGATTGGATCAAATACATTGATTCCTCCTGAATAAATGGGAATCTAAGACTTTGTTCCTTGTGTCTATCTTTGCTTTGACATCAGAAATTACTATGAAACCGAGTTAGTTCAGTCGCACTTGATTTAACATTGATATAGGAGTTGATTTCTTGTGGATTAAAGGTGGACAACAAGAGAATACTTTTAAGGAACTGCATGCTTTGCATTAGTGAATATTATTACCTCCTTATGCCCACATTAGAAATTATTGTAATGACTACCAGTTATACCAATCAACAATTGGTGTACATTTATAGGAAATACTATACTGTAACTATTGTAAAATCATCTTGGTGAAAATATTAAATTATGAACACTCTCATGAGTGAATAAAATTCTGATTGTTAAAATTATTTTAAAGACATGTTTAATTTGTCTTCTGGATCATTATGTTAAACCCTGTTGATATTTTTGGCAGGGGGCCTATGAACAACACAGTTCTTCTGGAAAAAATTAAAAAATTTATGGATTCAATGCACAAAGCAGGAGACATATTAGACAAGCTGAAAACTCAACAACAGAATTTATCGGAGTATCTCATGTGCATGGATAAGGAATTAACAGAAAGCCAAGTTAAGCACCTTGAGCAGTGGTGGGAACAAACAGAACAATCTGTGCAACAGAAGTACCATCAAGTTGTGGCTGAAATTGATGAGTTTAAATTAGTCATAAATAAAGTGCAAGACATTCAGAAGTCATTGGAGCACGAACAGCTTTTACAGGCAGGGTTGAATTCCCCAGAAGGACAAAAACCCAAGCATCCTGGACGGTGGACCACAGAGCTGCAAGCCCTTAAACAAAACATTTCTCTGTTGAAAAGAAGCACTGAGCTGCAGATGAAAAGGATTTGGAGTGATGAAGAAAAGAAAACTTTGGAAAACTCAATAAGTGATTTGCAGAGCCAAGCAGAAGCATTGGAGCAACAAACTCCTTGGAAAGATGTTCAGACCAGTAGCTCGTATCACAAAAAATATGAACTATTGAGAAGGATGAAACAAAATATTTCATGGGTCAAAGATTCCTTGTTGCTTTTGGATCGGAAAGCAGCATTTTTCCCCGATGATATTAGGGAACAGATCAGAAATTGTACGTCTGTGAACAATGCCATTCTAGCCAAGGAGCCTACAATTGCATCACTGGCTGAAGAGACCCAGTGCATCATTCCTGCATTGGGTCCAGAGGAGAGTGCAGACATGACCTCTCTTTTGCAAGAATTACAGAATTTGTACAAGGCGCTCATTTGGGAATCAGCTGAACGACTGCGGTACTTAGAGCTCCAGCTGGAAAAGAGGCACAGACTGATTACAGGAATAGAAAATGTTTGCAGCCAGCTTCGAAGTGCTGAGACACAGATGGTTCCTGATGTAAGTGAAACTGCCACGTGTTCTGAGCTAGGCCAGCGGCAGGCTGTTTTAAAGGAGCTTGCAAAAGAAATGCAGGAGATTGAAGGCCATATTTTATCGTATTTTCAAGAGAGTCAACACACAACCAGGGAACTAAACATATTTGAAGAGTTATTTCTAATGGACCAGTTGAGAAGTCTTAAAATTAGAGTTAGGAAAATACAGCGGCTAA
Source organism: Crocodylus siamensis (assembly GCF_052110815.1). Taxonomy (NCBI): domain Eukaryota; kingdom Metazoa; phylum Chordata; order Crocodylia; family Crocodylidae; genus Crocodylus; species Crocodylus siamensis. The sequence goes on along the minus strand of NC_143396.1, from coordinate 281,759,634 downwards.
TCCAAAATAAATGCCACACAGTGGAAAAGAAGATAGCTGTCTATACAGAGTTTTCAGAAAGAATAACTACACTGGAGCAGGAGCTTAATGATCTCCAGTGTGATGAACAAGACCTGGAGAGAGAGAAAAAATTAAACACAGAACAGGAAGCTAGGGACAAACTCTGTGTCCTCAGAGAGAGAATTTTTACTTTTCAGTCCGACTTGCTGAATATTATGAAGTACAAGGAAATCTTAGCAAGTCTTGGGCTACACTGGGATGCGTCACACCTTGATGAATTGCAAACTCGATTTCTTGAAATGAGAAATAAACTGGAGGAGAAAATGAAACGGTTTGATCATTTTATTATGGAATGTGACAGGCATCAAGAATCGCTGAGTGAAATTCAGGCTATGACATTCAGTATAAGGGAAGAAGCTGATATGCTAAATAACCACCCCAGCTCTTCCCCAGGAAAGGATCTTATATCTGCACAGATTTTATGCCAGGAAGTTCAGCAAGTCATGTACTTAACCCAGGAGGCAGCGAATCAATTGAACAGAAATGAGGTCTTTGATGTATCATTCAAAGAAGCTGAGATGCAGCAAGTGAAGAGCCTGGAGAAGGATATTGATCAGTTGAATCACTTTGTCCAAAACATGATTTTAGATCTCCAGGCAAATTTTGTAAAGGAACAAGATTTCCAGGGTAAATTGGAACACACATTACAAATCATAAAGCAGATTAAATCTGAGCTTCAGCACCCAGTCCTGGTAGACCTAGAAATGAAAATGGTTCAGTATCAAAAGATGCATTGGGAAGTGATTCAAGACACAGTGCAAGCAGAATATTGGGCCATTAAAGACATAATGGAAAAAGAGAAAGAAAGGCAAGAAGAAAAATCTGATCTTACTGCTGACATAGAATCAAAACTGAATGAACTGCAAGCTCTCGAAATACAGCTGAAGGAAGACATTGCCTCCCGTGTGGTAAGTATATTTAGTAAGAGTACATCCATTTGTAAGGCTTGATTAGCTGTCTCTGGTCATTTTCCTTACTATGGTGTTAATATTTTCATGGCTTGCTGATACTCTCAGTCTAACCGGATTACACTGAAATCTTTCTGGTCATGTGTGATGTGATTGGCTAGATATGCAATTCTTTTTTTGCATCATGCTTCCAAAAAACCCTTGTATATTTAAATTATAATAACCAAATTTGGGGATTAGTACAAGAATTGTAAGGTGGGTAAAGAACTGGCTTAAAGGGAAATTGCAACAGGTCCTCTTGAAAGGGGAGGTATTGAGCTGGAGAGAGTTCCTCAAGGATTGGTTCTGAGACTAATCTTATGTAATAATTGTGTTAATGATGTTGGCCTAAAAGATAAGAATGTGCTAATAAAATTTGCTGATGACACAAAGCATCGTTACAGCAACTGAGTGTGATTAGTCCACTGTAAGCTAGCAGCACTGTTCTTTGATTAGTTGGTTTGAAAATGCTGTATATTTACCTTACTTTTTAACCCATCCACCTGAACATTTTGGCTCGAAAGGTAAGTCATGTGGTGACTCGGATATGACAGTTTTACAGTCCACAATGGCCTGCAGTTTTTCCTTGTTCCTCTTGCTTTTTTTCAGAATGCCCTACATGAGGCATATGACACAGTTCAGCTGTATAGCAAAGCTGTTCAGAGGGCTGTCAAACTCCTCACAGACTATGAAGCCAGAATCCTTCCCATGCAAGTTGACTTAGATGGTCTAGAAGAGTCCTGCCAAATCCCACAATGGAACCAAGAAGAACTTGACTCTGCAAAGGATGATGTAGAAGATCTGACCTCCAAGATGGAAAACATCATTAAACCAAGCAGCAAAACACAACTGGAAAAAACTTTACATAATCTAGTTGCTAGGAATTTGGCACTTGGGGAGAAGGCCCAAAGAAAGACAGCTGACATGCAAAGGTAGGTGGAGATCTCCAAAGGCTTTATTCCAAGATACAAGGAAGATGGTTGCTAATAAACTTGGTGCCTCACTTCTACTGTGACAGAGCCTTGCTGTTGTGTAAGTTTAATAAAACTGAGTTGGTTACAAATATGCTTTCTTCCAATATATAAACATTACCCAAGAATAGGCGTATTTCTATTAAAGTATAGTGCATCCACTTTTAATATAGTCAGCAAAACAGGAACAGGCCGGTGTTGGATCTGGTATAGCCCATGTATGATCCTGCGTCTAGGCCCTGCAACAGATTAGAGCATCATCAGATAAAACCCTAAGCCACCTTGTTATTGGCCATTCTGGAAACTTGAGATAGCCAGAGCAAAGCAATACTCAGACCACCTCTCCCCATTGTCTGGTCCTTAGACATATAAAAACTTACTTCATTTTGGTGAGGGGGTCATGTTTAATTAATTGCTTGTCATCCACTGTCTTTGCTTATGCCTGCAATACTGTTAACCCCTATTCTAGGACCAAAATGTCTTGATTTTTTTTCCCATTTCTTTTGGCCTTCTCCCTTGCTGGGCAGGAAAGAAACATACAAGGCCTTAGTCCTACATCCCTGATCAATATGTATGAAAATTTGCAATAGTGTGGAGGTAAAAGAAAAAAAATAATAGTATCGGGAATCCACGTTATACCTGCATTTTTTAGGTACCCAGGTACTGAACTGAAAAATTTGGCATATGCTGCTTTGAGATGCATTTGATAGATCTCCTTGTTAGTACAGTTACTTAAACCAAGCGTGAAAACTGAAGAGGTGAAGTTTAATTGGTTTGCTAAATGTGTTTCTACAGATGCTTTGACAAATACAAAAGCTACACAAAAAACAAAGAGAAAGTATGTGACAATCTTGATGAACTGGAAAGCATACTTAGACAATCTTTGTCCCAGACACCAATGTCTTATAAGGAAGTTTTGGAGCACTGGGAGCAAAGCAAGGTAAGAGTGACTCCAAGGCAGCTGCAAAATTCATGTCCCAAAAAAAGCAGTGATCAAACACTTAAAATCTTGAAACACAAGGAGCAAATTGTAGTGGAACTGATTTAAGCCATATCTGTGCTGCCCAGCTGGGGGCTCCCAGGCTGCTTGCAGCACATGAGGGGTTAAGTTGCAAGCCCTGGGTATCTTGCCCAGCTACCCACTCCTCTTGTGGCTCCAGTTGCTGCAGCTGGTGTCTCTGAACTGTTCTGCCTGTCTCTGGACTGTCTCTCCTGCCTGCCTCTGGGTTTTGCTGCTTGCCCCTGCCCCAGTGGTTGGGGCCATGCAGCATGGCATGGCAGTAGGAACTGAGGGTGAACATGGGACTGGGGGAGGCACATGGGGTGGGGGAGAAGAGAGGGACACAGGTGCATGGTCTGGCAGGGGCATCCATGTAGTATGTGGCTCATGAGGTGTTTGGCCCCTGGCCACTTAAGTCAGGCAGCCCTGATGTATATGTATCCTGTGGGTAGATTTATGGTATGTAGTCAAATGTGTCCTCTGCTTGAGCTAATTTTGTACCCATGCAAATTAATCATTTTAGCACCTATTGTTCCTTGTTGCTTTGTTAGGGCTCAGACCAAGAGAATTCCTAATGCTGCTTTCTCTTGACACTGCTCACTTCTTTTCTCCTCCCTTTAGCTCCTTCCACTGCCTCCTTTTTACAGGCCTGCTCCAAAGAGCCCTTCCTTGTATACCCCCTTCTGCCTTCCTTTCTACTACATGCATTTTCAGGTGGTCTGTATACATCTCTAATTCTCTCTGACTGTAGTGTTTCCTCCCCTCCAAATACCTCTAAAAAGCAAAAACCATTCCTAACTCTTGCCTGCATCACCTGTGTCATTTAGCCAGTCTGGCTTTGCAATCTTACTCAGTGTTAAATTGGTTCATCCTGATACCACCTAAGGGAGAAAGTAGCCGCTGTTTAATAAGGAGCCTAAACATGTAAGTGTGTGCATGATTAAAGTTTTCCTGATATAAAGTACTGTTTGGGTGGTGGTTGCCCCCCACTCTCCTCCAGATTTTGGTCACTAGCATTGCCATGGTGGAAGAGGACCTGGTGAAGTTGAGACGGGACTTGAGAGATCTGTGCACACTGTGCAAAGGAGGGGACAGCACTCTCATCAGAGTGGTGTCAATGCTGTGGGAAAAGTGGCTGGCTCTGCTGGAGGCTGCCAAGGAGTGGGAGATGAACTGTGAAGAACTGAAACAGCAATGGAAGTTTCTCAATGAAGAGGTGAGTGACTCATGGGATTGTAGTATAAAGCAGTGTAGCTCTCCTGAAATTGATGCATGTAAATCTATTCATACCACCTAACTAGTCCATTTTCCTTAACCTTTTCTTATGGAGACATTTACTGAATTAAAAAAATAACTCAGTGAGGCTGTTCCTGTGCTTATGATTGAGCATGGGCTTTCATGGGTTGTTCTACTGGAGCTCAAGTGCTCAGCACGCATCAGGATCAAGCTGTGAGTCTCCAGGGCACACCAAGACCATGGGTCAGGGACATGTAATATGATTTTTAAGTGTTGAAAAAGACCAGGTTGTCTCATACTTGTATTCTTTATTTAGATGGAACGAGAAACAATCATTTTAGATAATCTTCAGGAAGAGCTACCAGAAAGTCCTAAAGAGAAAGAGAAAGCTACAACAGATGAGCTTCTCGAGTCACTCGAGAGTGTGAGCTACTTCGAGGAAAACATAGACAGAGAGCAGCTCCTATTGCTTTTACTTCTTCATCGTATAAGAAGCATTTTGAATGTGCCTGAAAGAACCAGTGGAGAAACAGCCCTTCCCATCCTACATGAGATCCAGGCAATGCAAGAGCGATGTAAAAGGTAAGCCATGAAGAATGACACTGTAAAACAGCCTAGTTAGAACTGTGTATTATCAGAACAAGTTGTGGGGCTCATTTACATTTTCTTGGGGGTTACTGAACACTTGAACAAGTTTTAGTGGATTTTAATATGTAAAACGAACTGAAAAGAATGATGGTCCTTAGTTTGGATGTTGCTAAGGACATGAAGTTCCCATTGACTGGAACTGAAGTTGGAGACACTTGGCTCCTCTAAAAATAAAGCTGTGTGTGTATGTGTGCACACAAACGATTAACCTACACCTTGGCATGTATTGTATAAGATTTATTTAAATGGTCTCAATTTGTTTGGCAATTTTATGAATAAAGCATCACATTTGTATGTGTTTGGGTATGCTTTTTGCCATCTGCATTTCTATGCACTTACTTTAAAAGGCCCAGGCTTTTACACACACAAAACCTCACTGTAATTGTGCAAGCTTCGTGTTGGACCTAAATTGGGTGGTTAGATGCAAACACCAGTCAGTTTGCTTGACTAAAGAAGTTTTGTGTATCTGCAGTTAAGGATTTGTGTGAGGAGGAAAAAAAAATTTCAGTAAAAGGCAACAAGTATCAAGTTCTCCAAAGAAAGCTTGCCAAAACATTGCTTTTCATTTTAGACACAAATTTGACTGGAAGTTCACGTTGTAAAACTATTGGCATTAAATAGAAAAGTCTGAATGTTTCATTTTCTAAATAACAATTAGAGCCACATTAAATGTATTGCCGGTGTGCTTCTGTTTTAGATTGTATCAAAAGGCTCAGAAGCATAAGGAATCTGTACAGTCTGAGGTTCAAGAGAGAGGCAAGATTAATGAAGAAATAAATGCTGTGAGGAGTTCGTTAGAAAATACCTTGTCTTTGTTGCACGAGAGAGAATCACAAGACCCTACGGAAAAGTTGGCACAATTGGAGGTGTGTAGAAATCTGCTGCATTGTATAAGGAAGTTCTGACCTTTTAGGAGCTAAAATAAAGGGGTTCATGGCTGTTCTCACTGAGATCTGTGTTGACTAAAGGCCTTGTTCAGTACTTAGTATGTGTTAAACCTGTGTGGTGCTGAAATTAGAACGTGTTCTGAGCAGTCACACAGTAATGATTACTGTGATCCCTTTCATGCACTGCTCGCTGATTGTCGGTCTCAGCTCTGGCACTGCAATAGTCTTGAACTGGCTCCGGTGCCGTCCCTGGCCTGGAACTGACACTCGGCTGATGATGGACGGTCCCAGCCCTGGGACCCTCTTGGGCTTGTGGGCATCTGACTTCCAGCTTGATCCTTGAGGAGCCTGGCAAGTGAAAGATCCAGGATCTTTCCTCCTGACACATAGGTTTCTTCATCTCATCCGGACGTTTGGCATAGCAGAGGGGCGCCTGGCTGATATCACAGTGGGTTGAGGACCGCAAATTGTGTTATCTCCATGGAACAGCCTGGAAATAGCTGATAATCTGTTACTTAATAGGATCTGAAGATACTCCTTGTGCTAAAAGAAGCAACTTTGCTACAATTGGAGCGCACTTTGCACGTTTTACTGCTTGAATGTGCAGCTGCTTGTGTTTTAAGTACATTTAACACATGCTGTGTGTAATGTGGGACATGGCCTTTAGAGAAATGTGACTGGCCTTTGGACCATGCAAACATGATGAAATGTGAAGCAAAGTCTTGACACTACTGAGACCTTGACTTGAAACCAGTTTGAGCAGCATGACCTGGCTTTACTCTTTGCTCAGAGTCTTGTTCAGGTAATAAGGAAAGCTGCAACCTCACTCTGTATAGAGATGTTGCTCCCCAGGTTAACTGCATCTGTGCTTTCTTCCCACATCTTTCCACAATGTCTTCAGAGACAAAACAGCATCAGAGACAGGTAATAACAGTGGATCACACTGGTATGAAACAGAGGTGCTCAACCTTTTTGCCTGGTCAGCCCTGATTGGCAATGCCTGGTCCATCCATGGGCCAAATCCAGCTGGTGCTCCCAATCTGGTGCCTGGGCAGGCACCGTGGCCATGTGGACGGCAGGTAGGGAAAGGGAGCTTGACTTGACCCCCTAGAGAGGGAAAGGGGTACAGCCAGGTCCTAACCCAGCCTCACAGGAGGAAGGGGTTATAGCCCAGTGCTGTGGGGGAAGGGGACATGGCCAGGCCCAAATTCACCCTGTGGGGAGGGAAAGGGCATCACCCAGCCCCAGGCCAGAAGCAGGGGAGGGAGGTGTAGCCTAGCCCCACGGGGGAAGGGATTGCAGCCCAGCCTGGGCCCAAGTGGCTGTGCAGGGCTTAGGGTTTGGGAATTTGGCAGGGACTACTGCTCCCCACTGCCAAATTTCTTGATTCATGTGAAGCCCTGGAGGCCAGATGTGATGGCTCCACGGCCGCATTCGGCTGTGGGCTAGAGCTTGAGCATCCGTGGTATAAAATATTCAAAAGGTTCCCATCAAAACTACAAACTCTGTCATTCTGAGTTTTACAACCTACTTTTAGTACATTTTGTAACACCTTTACCTAATTTTATTCTAGCTGTTCTTAATCTTCCTTGACCACTTGACTTCAGAAATTGTAGTTTTCAAGTTCATTGTTGTTTGCTGTTCTCATTATTGTTAGTCTGGCTATAGTTAGTTAAAACCTCACTGAAATTCCAGTAAGGATTGGGGTTGCTGAGAAGGGATGGTCTGGCAAAGTTGGGGCAGCATAAACAGAGTTTTTGATATTGCTAGCAGGAAGCAAAGGGCACAAGTTTAGTGGCTGTCCTTTTGCTTCTTTTCAGTTCTCTTTAGAGGATTAAAGAGCAATTCCTCAGTATTTGCAGCATTCCTTCTGCACAGTATTTTCCTGGAAGGTGCTGAGCAATTTCTCCCTTTAACATAAGAAAAGTATGTGTGTGTCATCCACCAAGGAATTTGGAGTGATAACTTCTATTTATGGTGATCCCTGCTTCCATTGACATCTCCATGTCTGGCATTTATCTATACTTGCAGGAAATTAATAACTTAGTCAATGTGAATACTGAGGGAAGTTAACTGCAAATCATACTTAGGCAAGGTTGCAGTGTTGTTATGGCTGGGATAGTTCAGGGAATATGTGAGAAGCAGTTACCCTTTTTTTTTTTTTTTAACTAATATTTTTCATTACCAAAAATCCCTTGCTTCTTAGATAAGTCAATTGGCATGTTTTTAAGTACTGCCAAAGTATAGTACAGCTGCAGATAGTGAAGTAATCTTCTTATCTAAGTCTCTAGGTTTAACTGGAAATTTGTTAAAGACAACCATTTTACAGATAAAAAAGTATCAGGTAGTTGTGTGCTTACATACTGACATACAAGCCCATTTTGCAGGGATTTTTTTTAACTGATTGCTGGAGAGAAAGTTAAAACTGTTTCTTTCAAAATCAGGTCTTTTGGAAATCTACAAACACCCATAAATGGCAGGATAAACGTTATTGTGGCCCTATAATAGTAAGCTTCTCTCTGGTGTATTAGGCATACTGAATGCTTTTTGTAATTGGACCTAGTTGTCACAGAACAATGAGACTAAACTTTATTTTTATCCATTTTTACAGTCTTTCTGTGTATGGTATTTGAGTGGGGAAACAAGATTCCCAAAAGAAATTAGGATTTAAACCAAACCAAATGACTATTTAAACGCCCCCCCCCCCCCCCCCCGGACAAACAGGAAAGCTTCCCTCTCCTTTCCTTAATCTTAATTAAGGAAAGAACCTCATTGCCTAATAAGAATTTATCATTTGGCTTAATAATTTGGTAATGTTTGAGGTTAACAAATGGTGAGTGAGTGCAGGCAAAAGTAACTGTAAGATGTTTTCCAGTCTGAAATTCTAGAAGACATTTGAAACAAATGAGTTTCTTCTTCATCCTTTCTTTGAGAGGACTCAGATCAGATTTTGTTTCTAGGCCACAGGCTGTAAACAATTGTTCAGGTTTCTTTTATCTCAGAAAAACCTACATTCTTCACGCAGAACTGGAAACTAGTGTTTGGAAAGAAGCTTGCTGTGCTGTTCTACATAATTACATGAAAGCAGACACTTCAGCTCAAGCTTGGTGCTCTTAGTGGCTTTTGTAGTGTTATAATAATGTAGGAATGAATATTAGCTGTTAACACTGTTTTAAAAGAAAACTGTAGCTTTGGTAACAGGAACATCACAAAGATGAACATTTAATCATAGGAGTGCTTGGGACAGCTAAAATGTTATCATATCTGTCAATAAGTGTTAAGAGAACAATTGTGTGACACAGAGTGGTATCACATTTAATTAATTCTTACAGATTCAGAAGCATCTTTTGACTAAACCAGTGAATATTTCTCAGCTCTTATCTGCTTGCAGAGAGTCAAATGAGGTTTTGTAATGCAAAACAACTTATTTAAATGTTAAGCTTGGTAAGCAACTTGTTACTGAGCTACATTTTTTAGGGTTTTATAAAAGCTGAAACCCTTCTTGCATGTTTTTAGGAGATTCAGAGTCTAATTAACAGAGAGACTCAAACTATTAAGGATATTATGGAGAAACTACGAATCAAGTACTCTGAGATGTATACGATAGTTCCTGCAGAGATTGAGACACAGTTGGAGGACTGCAAGAAAACATTACAAGACTTGGAAGAGAAGGTAACAATTTATGTAATTCAGAAATGTATTTCCTTGAAATGCATATAGACTGCATTAGTTTGATAAGTTACAGTTGATTTAAGTACTAATTGCCCTTGGATTTCACACTTGGGGAAAATACATAAACTACAGATGATGTTCTTTCCCTTTTAAAAAGTCCTAGCATAAACAAATTGGGACATGAAAGTCTTTTAATTAGGTCATAAAAAGAAATTACAGAATCACTGAAGCTAAGAAGCAGATACCTGCTAGGACAGTAGTACTGTCTCTTCCCTGCGGTTCTGTTCCTAAACTTGATTACTAACGGCATTTTTGAAGATGTTAAGTACTGATGTATGAGACCAGCTGTTCGAAACATGTGCCTACGTTCTATGGAAATTTCAAAGCCATTGAGAAGTTCAGCAAAACTTTTTTTTTAAACTGACTTTCATGCATATCATTGCTAATGTGACACTTCAAGCTTACCATTGGTATAAAAAGTTGATGGTTAATTTAGATAATTGAATAACATCAACCCTACACTTGCACTGCTCTCTAGATGTGCACAGTACAGTATGCTTAGGTAACACTATTCATCCCACGCAGAGCAAAGCTGACAAGATTTTAAGGGGGACATCAACAACAACAAACAATGATTTGATTGCGGGACTACAATTTTCCCCAAGTTTAGTGTACCAGTCTTACTCTCTTTTTAAATTCATTGCAGTTGTTTGTCCTTTTTTTTTTTTTTTACTGTTTATTTGTATTTTTCTGAAAGAAAGGAAGTGGCATTGTATTTCTCCTGGATACCCCTACTATCACAGTCCTAAAATAGAGAGTAATCAATATTAACATTAAAATACCTAAATCTTAATCAGTTGGGTGTTTTTGAATTATATAAAATCAACCAAAATGAAAATCCAGTTTCTCAAAACAATTGTTAATGCATATTGAATTATTTACTATGTTATAAGATTTAATATTCAGTATTTTACATTGCATTAAACAACCAGCTGACTCAGTCATTTCAGTTTAAATAAAGTCACATTTGTAGCTAGTATCCTGAAAGTCAAATAATAATTTTGAAAGAGGAAAAATTTAATTTTTATCCTGGCATGGATTCCAGTACACAAACCAGAGGACCGTAAATTATGTATTATGTTAAATAACAGTCACTCAATAATATAGTAACAAGTGATGATGTTAAATACCACCTAGAACAAAAACATATGATATTGAAGAAAATTAGTTTGAGGTGAAGTAAAGTGTATTATATTTATTTGCCTAAGGCAAATGATTGCTCTGAGTTACATTAACTTGTAATATTTTGATGATGGTATGACATTTCTTTCCAAAATCAGCTAAAACAGGAATTCATAGGTTTTGAAGCAATACATTTTAGTTAGGTTTTCCAGGGACTAATACTGAAGGTATAGTCTTGTCCTATTCTCACTGACTTCAGTAAAGGCAGATTTCATTCTGAGAGAGAGATTCTGTTTTGTATGTTTGATCCCATTAATGTCACAGCCGTTGAGCACAAGTTTTTGGGGGGTTTTTTGGTTTTTTTTACAAAGATCAAGGGAAGAATGTGGTACAACGTACACCAAGTATTTTTTCATTTTTTAATAAGATCAAGGATAACATTTCCAAATGCACCTAAATCCTCTTTTTCGAAGACTTAAGCAGTAAGGAGTCCAAGCACTGGTCTACAGAGGGTTTTTTGTTTTGGGGTGGGGGAGGTTGATTTATTTTTTTAACCCATGTAAGTTATTTTGGACAGGCATGTGATTACTTTTTTTCTTTTCTTTTTAACAAACAAAAGTTAAATCAATATAACCTGCTACTCTGCATGTTCAACTGGCATTTATTTGTTGCTGTGTTTAATGGGGTGAAGTCTTGAATGATTTGTAAACTCTGAATCGCAGGAATGTTGACAGCGAATCATCTGGTTCTGCCCCTGCAGCCTTTGGTTGCCTCAAAGAAAACATGTTAAAAGAACTCCAAAATATATTTGACCATATTCCTTATAAACACAGTTGTTGACACCTTTTCCCTTTCCTACAACAGGTTAACACTGCAGTCTTACAGAGCTCTCCTTATTATGTGATGAATAGGAAAGCAGAGAAGATTAACAATGGCCTTCAAGGTGTTGAAAAATTGTTGCAGCAGAAGAGTGAAAACATTGCAAAAGCCAAGGAAAGTCAGAAGGTAATGTCGCCAAATTCCCTTGTTCCTGTCAAGAACTTGGCCATATTCAGAAAGTGGCAGGGGACCTTTCCGTTCTCTATGCTCATAAAAGGAGACACCTAATCAATACTTACAAAATCATTCTCCGTGTACAGTACAAGATTTTTTCTTTTCTTTTCTGTGAGGGGCACGACTCACATGAAGTGGTTACAGAGTGTTTTCTTCTACTCCTATTAGTTCGTGAACTTTTGCAGATTAAAAGCTGAGATGTCCCACATAGGGGGGAAGAAATGCCCTTATTGCCATGGCTAGGCCTGACTTTATCCTACTATTTTGTTTACCGTATTCTTACACAGAAAATCTGGGATATGCTAGATCTTTGGCATTACAAACTGAATGAACTGGATGCAGAAGTTCAGGATATAGTTGAGCAGGAACCATGTCAGGCACAGGAATGGATGGATACCCTAATGATACCTGTACAGCGCTACCAACAGGTCTCGCAGCGGGCTGAGCGCAGAACTGCAGATTTGAACAAGGTAGAAGCAAACCTAGAAGTGCCCTGACTTCAAGAAGAATCATATATATTAAAAGGAGACTGCTAGATACATTTTAGAAGTGCTTAAGTGACAAGGAGAAACTTTAAATTTCATTGAAAAGTCAGCGAGAATTGGGCTCCTACATGCCTAAATCACTTACAAGGATGAAAATTAATTCCTTGCTTTAAATCAAGCTGCTTCATTTCATAGCAGTGTTAATTTTCTACATTTCATAAAAATAGATTAAATTTGCTTTTAACCTTACCCTTTAGCAGGGTGAGGCTTGGGGGGGAGGGAGAAGCAGGGGGGCTATAGCCACCTCAAAATTTGCCTTAGCCCCTACCTCCCAGGGCTGCCATCACTGCTTGCCTGCCTGTCCCACACAGCTGAGCCCACCCCTCTCCTGCCCACAGCCTGCAGAGGTGCAGCTCTCCTGGCCTGGCCCAGCCCAACCCTCCTCCTGCACTGGAAAGAGGCTGGCTCTTGCCCTTTAGATATACTCATATTATGTCCAGAAATTCATTCAGTTACTTGAATCAATCTCTATTGATGCAAAGCCATTTGAGCCTAGTGAATGTGGAAAGACCTGAGAACCTGGCAATCATTTAATTGCTGTATTCTCATAACCTCTGATAAAACAATATTGTTCCCATTTTAAAAATAAAGAACTGAGGCATAGGGTAAAGTAAGTACTTGCCCAATGTTACACAGAAGGTCCATGTCTCAGCTGAGGTTTGAACTCAAGTTTCAACTTAGTCCAGTTTTCTAAACTTGAGTACTTAAAAAAAAAAAAAAAAGGACCTTAATAATAACTGTTTCAAGCCTTTAGTTTATAAGGTATGTTAACTGTTACAAAACAGACATTTAAATGGGGTTTTTTTAATTTTATAGGCCACTAGTAAGATGGAGGAGTATGAAGAACTCTTGAAAAGCTTGCAAGTGTGGATAGAAAATACCAATTGTTTGCTAACAGCTGAATCTAGAAAGGACTCTGCAAAAGCCTTGAGTAAACATGCCAATGCCCTGCAAGTAAGTGTATATACACATTTTCTATATGGGGAGCCCCAATTATAAACATTTAACCTGCTGTATGTAGCCATTGCCCACTTGTAGACATAGATCTTGCACCCATACATTTTTCAGGTAGAAATAGGGAAGTCCACTGAAAAATCTGACTGAGTAAAAATGTCATTATTATGAAAAAAGTCAGCAGCCATATCACAATGTGGGAGATGTTTTTGCAGTGGATGTATAGGTCTTGCAAAAGTGATATACATGGCAGTTATTTTTTGGAACATTGCTGTGCCCCAGGGGTTTTCAACATTTTTTAGTGAGTGTACCCCCCCCAGCGGCCAGATGCGGAGCAGAGAGAGGAGGGGGGTGGTGTGCAGCTAGACCCGGAGCTGGGGGAAGTGGGGGTGGCGCAGCGCCAGCATGGGGGTGAGTGGTGACGGTGCCTGCTGCATGCAAGCTATCCCCCCAGTCTGGCCAGTTGGGCAGTGCCTACGTGACCTGCAGAAGAGCACCACTGCCCTCGCCCTGCCCTAGCCCTGCTCTTGGGAGGCGGCAGTGCGGGGTGGTGGTGGCAGCACTGTGTCCCCACCCACCCACATGTACCCCCTAGGGTCTTCCCAAGTACCCCCGGGGCCACACATACCCCCAGTTGACAGCCCCTGTTTTGTACTATATCAAGCGCTAGAGCCTTATGGAGGCAGTATTCCTGCAGTTTTTGGATTCAGCATTCATTTATGAAGTATTTTGAATGAACCACAACTGATAAGTCTGTTTATCTGTGTTCCTGAATGTTGATTTGGATAAGTAATATTAACAGTTCTGTGTTCATAATATTACCAGGGAAAAATTGACGTCATAGGCTGAATGCTGTAACAACTGACTTCTGCATATGAAGTTTGAGTTTTTGGGATTAGAACTCATTAATTTAACCTAGAGGAGTGTTTGCAGGTGCAGATATAATTTTTTTTAAATGTAAAAATTCCTCAAAATTCCTTCCCTGTACCAGGCAAGGTTCCTTAGGTAGATGTGATATCTTTTATTAGACAAGCTGAGTAGTTGGGGAAAAAAAGTTCTTCGCAAACTTTCAAGCACAGTCACCCTTCATCAGTCATAGGGAGTCTTTGCTGGTCGGACACTCCGAGGAATGAGAGAAGCTAAAAGTGTGACAGGATGTCAGTGAGAATGTAAATAGGTAGAAATTTGGAAAACCAAAGGTAGAGCAAGGAAGGAGGGGAGGTCAAAGGTGAGTAAGCGAGACTATGGTAAAGAGGCTGTCTGAGAAAAAGGAAATAGCTGGACATTATGAAAACGAATGGCAGAAGGGGAGGGGAGGAGAGGGGAGAAAGGGGAAGGGAACAGAAGAAGCTTGTCAGCCTGTGTCCTTAGATCAACATGGCTACAACCGAATTCCCTGTACCAGGTATTTTACTAGAAAAGAAGCTGAAAATGAGTTGTTGTTATATTTGCCTGAATGGCAAAGTCTGCCATAGAGACTGCAAATGCAACATTATCCATGTTAACCCAAGGATTAGTTGATTGTATTTAAATAAATTCTTTCCAATATGGAACGTTTGAGGACTGGAAGGCTAATGAATTTGGGATTGCAACAGAGTTTTGTTGGAGCTGATCTCTGTTCATCCATTTAATTCATGGATTGCCTTCTACACACTCCTAAAACTTCTAGCTTTGCACAATGGTATTGATTATAATCTCATGCTTCAAGATGTCAGTTGGTTACCTACAGGGGTCAGGAAGGAAATTTCTCCGCACTACAAAATTGTCCAGGTGTATTCTCTAGTGTTGGTTTGCTCTGTTTGTTTCTAGCTTTCCACATCAGACATTATACCAGATTTCTGGATCAGCACTGATCTAGAAAAACTTCTTTCGTAGGTGCCTGGCTGATGCGTCATTCTGGAAAGAATTTTCTCTTATGGCAGATTGGCTGAGACCTTAGAGATGTGTTGTCTTCCTCTGCTGAATGGGCTATAAATTGTCTGCTGTGCTTTTTAAGGCATATTTCTCCTAATCACTTCCCTTCCTGGCCAGGATTTGGGACATTGCTGGCATACTCTTCTTCTTGGTTCTGCCTGGGATGGCCCAGGGGGCTTGAGATACACTAGTGTAACACAAAATATTGGCTCAACATAGGGAAATGTAATGATCTGTGTGACAAAGGAGATCAGACAGTCCCTTCTGACATTAAGCTTTGCGAAATGAAGTTTATTCCAGTGATTAAGGCAATCTAAATATTTCCAATATTGAATATCTTTTTTTTTTTTTTTCTAGATGGCTTTAGAGGATTCAGAACAGAAGCAAAACCTTCTGCATAGCATTTACTCAGAACTAGGTGAATTATCGTCAATCTTTGAAATGGGCAACATGGTGCAACAGCTGAATGAAGTCAATGGCCAAGTCACAAATTTACAGCAAAAGATACTGAAAATCCTTCCTCGGATCCAGCAGATGGCAGATGTAAGTTCGTGTCGTTTCCAAAGCATCTTTTATTGGCATTTCAGTAGATGAGTGAAACAGAGGTAGTAAATGCATCATTTAAAAGATAAAATCAGACTAGCGTGACATTTAATTAAGCTGTAACATTTAACAGTAATGGTGAAATTATTTTAAGACATATATCTTATCTGTATTAAGAGGAAAGACACAGTCCTCAAAGACCTTTTTGCTGAGGGGAAATTTAGCAGCAGAAATCTATTATTGTATTTATACCAGGATACATCATCGTGTTACTGTTGTTATTCTGGAGTGACAGTATCTGCCTGGGTGCTTATGACAAATTTCATCATGTATACATGTGCAGTGGCCCCAAAAACTTTTACCATTGCTGGCAGTGGGTAAGATTCAAACTTACTTT
This sequence comes from Crocodylus siamensis, assembly GCF_052110815.1. NCBI lineage: Eukaryota > Metazoa > Chordata > Crocodylia > Crocodylidae > Crocodylus > Crocodylus siamensis. The sequence goes on along the minus strand of NC_143396.1, from coordinate 281,743,625 downwards.
GATTCCCTGCCAAGATTCAAAACTGATCATTTCCAGACCAAATGACTATTAATACCTAATTCCCCCTCTAATTTATGACCAGGAGCATCTGCAAGACATTTTTGTCAGGGGTGTCAAACACATTGCTCACAGGCTGGCTCTGGCCCATGGAGCCGCTCTGGCTGGCTCACTGGACTACTGGTGGACATGGCAATCTGCAGCAGGAGAGCAAGTGAGGGCTGACACCACTCCAGCTGACCTATAGCTACTTCACCTGTTGCCACTGCCGTAGCCCTATCTCCATGGCTGCCCACCCCACTGTGTGCCCTGTGTGGGAGCTACAGCTGGAACTGCTGCTGCAACCTGGGGCGCACAGCAGTGGTAGCTCTGGCTCTGGCCCAGGGCATACATCAGGGGCCGGAGTTAGGATCGTGTGCCTCCAGTTCAAATCTGGAACTGCTGCCATGTTCTCTGGGTGAGATCTGGATCTACCCCTGCTGCTGCTGCAACAGCCACTGCCATTTGCTCATGATGTGGGCTGGATCTGGCCTGCAAAGAGTCCTGTAGCCCCAGGGCACAAAGTGAGTTTGACACCAAGCAACTTTTGATAACACCCCCCCACCCCCAACCTAACAGTGATTGTACACGTGGCAGCACTCATTCTCTGCTCTTTTGAAATTTTTGTAGCAAGGTTCAGTTAAGTACAGTTCGCTTTCTGATTTAATTCTGATGAAAGCATTTTGTAAGAACACAGACCGTTTGATCTGTTTTGTAGGGCGGTTTGAAAATGTGTTATTAATATAAAATATTTAAATGAAATTCATATGTTGTTTGTGCATGTGCATTGTGGTTCTAGCTTGCTTGATAAGAAAATTTGTATTTTGGCTGAAATTGAGTACGTGTTGAGATCTTGGATAAAATCTTCAGTTTCATTAAGATAGCATTATTAAGAATAACCATCATTAGAATTCATATAACAGTAGCATATAATTCCAGTCCAGAAATATTTTGATTTGTCCCAAAAATCTAGGAGGTGGACATTATTGAATCTGATGTAAAAGCGATGGAGAAGGATATTGCCAAAATTAAAACAATCCTGTCATCAGAAGATCTTTTAGATTTTTCTCCCAAGGATCATCTTAAACATGGACAGGTGGGTATACATTATTAAACCTGACCCTCATTTACACTAATTGTGAAACATGCTGATGTATTCAGGTAAGAAGAAGTTTTATGAGAGCAGACTATAAATTATCAGTTAGTTCTACTTTCTGTGCCTAGGTGAAATAACTCAAAATAGTAAGAAACTCTTGCTTTTTTTCTGTGTTTTACAAGTCACCGTTTCATCAGATCTACATTCAGAATTTACTGACATGGTTTCAGAGGCAGGGTGCAAATTTGGTTAGTTGTGTGTGTGCAGCTGTTTGTTAAAAGAGACTTATTGTAGATGCAGTAGTATGTGGGGAACTAAGAAATACGACAAAATATTTTCTTTGAAAACACAGCCCCAATTTCTCAGTGCACAGAAAGCCCTAATAAAGTTCCATGTTCCTAAATAACATTGTGAGAAACAGAAATGTCAGTCTGCCTTTGTCTAAATTAACCATTAAACCTTCCATGAACTTTGTACTGGGACGTACGGTCTAATTCTAGAATCGGGCAGACTTTACTCGAAACTAGTGAAAGAGGTCACTGAAATGTTAAAGGAATCCATTCACTCAGTAAATGATAATACATTAAACATAATTCTCAGTTCGCAATTTTTTTTACAGATAAAATGTTCTGTGTATATCCTGATTGTATAGTCAACAAGATATAGTAATTTCATCATAAGGCTCGTGTCTGAAAAATAGACCGGGGTGTCATTTATGGGTGCCTTTTGCCTTATACAGTCTTATCATATATTTTCTTTTAAGCATTAAAAGCTAAAACTCTCTGAATATGAAGTTCTTAATCCTGTCATCGAGAGTTTACGTAAGAGAGCTTTTCAGCAGGGTCGCAGTAATGTAATTTTAAAATGATTGTTGTTCCTGTTTCATAGCATGTTCATCATCCATTCTATATTTTAGGTTATTCTTGATCACATTGGGCCCATGCAGAAAAGCATCACTCAGATACAGTCCTGTAAAGCAGCTCTTAAGTCACCAGGAGCAAAAATGCAACCTCTCTTGGTCTTCCAACGAGCAAACCAACTTTCAAAAGAACTGAAAACATTAGAGAAAGTTACCATAGAACACAATGAGCTGCTAGAGGTAAAATCCTTTTGATATCAGATTCGTTTGTTAAAAACTGTCTCATACAAAACTCCTTTTAATATTATAATAACTTTTTGGTGACTAGATTGTCAAGACAGGAATATAATATACCTGCCACATCTCTTATCTTTGTTTAGCTGGGTAATTTAACAGAAGAACAAAGCACACGAACTATCTTGGAATTCATTTCACATTAGAATTTAGCTAAGCCAGATGATAGCTTATTTTCCTGTATGATTAATGCCTTATGGCACCTTGTAGTACTTCATGGTATTAAATAACAGCAGTACATATATTAAGAGTCAAGTGGCTTAAGCTCCCGATAGTCTGTAAACCAGTCTTTTTGGTAGGTGTGACACAAATTAGCCTGCCGCTCTCCCATATGATACTCTGATGCCCTTCCTCTGCCTGATCTGTTAACCTGCTTTCTGCTCTCTGCCACATCTGTTGCTCTTCCTTCTACTCCCTGCCTTTTCTGCCACTGTGCCACCTGTCCCCCTTCCCAGTCTGTAGCATGCCACACAGAGGCTGCCTGTGCCACAGGTTGGCCTCCCTTGCTATAGATTCATACATTGTAAGGCCAGAAGGGACTTTGGAAGATCATCGGGTCCAGCCCCCTGCACCAAGCAAGAAAGACAACTGGGGGTAAATGCTCAACCTCTGTGAAATTGAGGCCCTTAAAGATTCAACAGGACATGGACATTCTGTTTCTTTGATGTTAGCACTTGGTAGTAAGGTAATTAGTTGATTGTGGTAAAATATGAACAAGGCAAACTTGGTTTTTAAAGGGGGCGTTTCAGATCTTTGTATAGTAGTAAGGCACATAATCAGGCATTTTTCTCCCTTGTGACTTATCCAGTCTCAAATTGATAAACAGTACATTTCTTGACCTGGCGTTAAAAACTACACCTGAGCTTCTGCTGGTGATAAGCTGTTCTTCTTCCTGAATGAGCCCAGGAACAGAAGCTCAGAGCCAAGTCATCTAAAATGGCCCCTCCATTTCTCAGCAGGATGTTACCAATTAAAAGTGTATTTCTAAATGCACATTTAGTGCATTCTCTAATCAAGGGAGCACATCAGAACTTCAGAGGCTCTTGCAAAGCAGTTTACAGTTCAAGGACACACCTGTTGCAGTTAGTATATGAAGGTTGCTATGTTTGCCCTAGACATGTCGGCCAGAAAAGAAAGACCCAGGAAGCTGTAGGCCCACTAACTAGTCAGGGTGAAATCTTAACAAACGATGCAACAGCCAGTGGTGATGCATAGGGGGTGCATGTGCACTCCCTGAGAGCATGTGTGCAACCCCTGATGGTCACATTCACCGCTTAGGCAAGCATGGGGGGGAAGGTGGCAACACCAGTGCCCCCCCTGCAAGCACTGGCTAATTGCTGCATTCCCAGAAGCGGCTGCAGCAAGTGCAGCGATTGGTCGTTGCGGGATCACCTGGTGGGGACACCCCTCCCGGACCACAGGATCGTCCGTGGGGGACCCTCCCACTCCAGTTGGCAGGACTGGTCGAAGGGAGGGGCATGCCCCCCCCCCCAACTAAGGTGGCACCAGTCACCCATGGCAACAGCTACTTGTCTCAGTCTTCAAAAAAAAAAGTGCAGTCAGACACCTACCTAACAAAGATTATTTGGATAAGGAAGGGGGCTAGCTGAGGCATGAGAACAAAAGAGAGAGTCAGAGGTTTTGGTGGGTCTGAATGAATTCAGGTCAGCAGGGCTTGATGAATTTTATCCCAGGGTGCCAAAGAAACTGACACAGATCTCAGAGCCCTTGGCAATGATCGTCATGAAGTTGTGGAGGACAGACCAGGGACCAACGGACTAGAAAAGGGCCAACATAGTGCCCCTCTTTAAAAAAAAACCAAAAAGGAGGACACAGGGAACTAGACCAGTTAGCCTCTCCTCAATACCTAGGAAAGGGGCTTACTGGAGCATATCCTAAGGAAGTCCATTTGTAACTATCTGGCGGAGAGAAGGCAGTCCACAAGCACTCAGCGTGGATTTAGAAAGAACAAATCACATCAAACAAACTTGATCTCCCTCTTTGACAAATACAGTAGGGTGGATGGGGGAATGCTGTGGATATAGGCTTCTGGATTTCAGCAAGGCTTTTGGCAAGGTTGCATGTGGGCTAGAGGTGTGGGCTAGCCAAAACTGCTATAAGGTGTAGAGACAACTGGTTCAATAGCTGCAAGTAAAGGATAATTATAAATAGATCTATGACAGGAGGCTTTTGAGCAGAGTCCCACAGGGCCCTTGAGCAGAGTCCTGGGCCCTGTGCTGTTCAAAATGTTTATTAATATTTTGGATGCTGAAAGTGAGAGTTTCTTGAGCAAGTTTACAGATTACATGAATCTGGAAAGGATTATGACCATGTCATGTTGGAGGACAGAAGCACAATTTAGAAGGATCTTGACAGACTGGAAGGGTGGGCTGGAAGTAACAGGATGAAGTTTAATGCTGACAAATGCAAAGTGCTATCCCTCAGGAAGAATAATAAAAAATGCAAATAAAAAATAGGGGACACCTGGCTGAATGGCAGCACTATGGAGAAGGATCTAGGAATCTTGGTAGATCACAGACTCAGTAGGAGTCTACAGCGTGACAGCTGTATAAGGGCACGTGTAGTTTGGGATGCATCAATAGAAGCATTGGGTGCAAGACAGAGGTGGTGATGGTGCGTCTTTATTCAGCATTGGTTAGGCCTCATCTGCAGTAGTGGGTGTAGTTTTGGGCTCTACATTTTAAAAAGGACATGGAGAAGATAGAGAGGTTCCAGAGGTGGGCAATGAAAATGATAAAGGGCTTGGAAAACAAGTCAAGAGAAGAGAGGAAATGGGTATGTTCAGCTTTTGGAGAAAAGGCCTTCAGAGGGGACATGATAGCAACCTTCAAATACCTGAAGGGTTGCCATAAAGAAGGGGGAAAACCCCTTTTCTCTCTTGCTGCAGAGAGTAGGAAACAGACTAATAGCTTGAAGTTGCAGCAAAGCAGGTTTAGACTGGATATCAGGAAAACCTTCTTCACTGTTAGAGCAGTGAGGCAGTGAAACAGATTGCCTAGGGAAGTTGTTGAAGAAGAGGTTGTACAGGCATTTGTCAGGGATGATCTAGGAGTAACTCTGCCTATGTTCTATTATGGGCGTTTTCCATGTCTTTGGACTTAGCTGTTTGCTATATAGGGCAGAGAGAGATTTTTTCCCCCCTATTGTTGCTTCATGTAGCAGGGTTTTGTTTTTAAGCCTTCCTTAGAAGTATTGGTTATTGACTGCAGGCAAGTCTGGGGAATTTGACTGGGGTGTGCCAAAGCTTCTACTGGGATTTTAAACCTAGAGGCTTTTGTCCCTTTGCTCAGGTTCAGGCTGATCACTATATTTGGGATCAGGAGGGAATTTCCTCCATGGTCAAATTAGTGCAAACTGGGGAGGAGGTAAGGAGGTTGCTTTCCTCTGTAGCAGAGGGGCATGGCTGTCTTCCTGGGTTGGCTGACACAGTCTCTCTGCTGTACCTGTGTTAGGCTAGGTTATTATGACTTGTGGTTGCATCAGGGTTGATTGTAATTTTGATAAGACGGGTCACCAACCTGGGGATCTCAATCTACAGGTAGATCCTCTTTTGGTAGATCCTGGGCTGGGGGGACAGCTGGGCATGCGTGGAAGTGCACACCCACTGCCCCCAGCCCCAGCAGGTCAATCTGTAGGGGGGGGGAAGGGGCAGGGGCCAGACCGAGGCCCCTGCAGTGAGTGGCTGACCAGGTAGCCCAGCCAGGAGCAGGGGGAAGGGAAGCGAGGCCCCAGCCCAGGCAGGTAGTGGGAGGATTGGAGCCTGGAGGGGCTCCTTTGGGGGTGCAGGGGGCTCCCTTCCCATCTCTGTGGGAACAGAGGCTGCTGTCACTGCACCTCGAGTCCTGCTGCAGCTGGCCACATGCTGGCGCTGCTCAGCTCAGCAGTGGGGACTCATGTTGTGGTGGCCCCAGCCCAGCTGGGTCTGGGAAGATCTGGCCATCCGGGAGCACATGGGGGGGCTCCTGCCACAAGGCACAGCCTGGCAGAGGCCCTGGGGACCCATGCCCCCCAACCAGTGCTCGGGGTGCAGCAGGCAGTCCACAGCAGCACCCGCCTCATCCTGAGCATGGGGGGGAGGGGCACGGGCCCGTGGGGCCTTCGCTGGGCTGCACCCAGCAGCGGTCCCTCTCCTCCCCCCAGTGCCCCTGGACCACAGACTTTCACACCCAGCCGGGCCACGGCTCAACAGCACAGTCCTCTGGCTACTGGACAGCCATGGCACAGAAGTGGGATTGGGCCCTGGCTCGGCTGGATCTGGGACACGCTCCAGTCCAGGGCCCATGAAGCAGGGGGAAGGGGACAGTGGGGGGGGGGGTGCAGTAGATCCTGGGGTGACCTTTTAGTTTCAAAAAGTGATCTTCAACATAAAAAGGTTGGAGACCGCCGAGTTAGACAATGGAGTTGTGTAGGATGGCTTGGGTAGAGAAGATCCTGCCTTAGGCAGGGGGTTGGACTAGACCTCTAGAGGTCCCTGCCAGCCCTACTTCTCTGTGATTGTGCGCTCAGATACCTAAGGTTATGAAATCTGAAGATCATGAGCTAGTGTGGAATGTGTCATAGGGTATACATATTTTATAGCAGGGTAGGTTCAGAGACTATTAGGTACAGCAGCATCCTACAGTCACCTTTGTTGGAGCCAACACCTTGTGGTTAAGACGCATGTCTAGCTGTCAGGTCTTGGGATTGTTTTTCTTTTTTTGCCTCAGGTTTCCTGTGTAAGCTTGTGAGGTCCTATATCTGTAAAGGGGATATGATAGATCGCTTCTTGGCCTTTTAGCTAAGATGTAACATTCTCTATTAAAGTTTTATATTTGCTTCACAGGAAGGTTATGAAGCGAAAGTCACTGGTAGTTTCAAAACATATTTGAGATCCTCGAGAAACAAAATACTCTGCAAGTTCAAAGTATCATTATGTGGTTCTTACAAGTAAAGAGAATAACTTTCCTGCTTTGAAATGCATTTTACTTGCTGGAGCTCTAATAATTTTTACCCTTGGCATCTGCCTTTACTGCCTAGGTATCTAACTAGTTTTAAGTGAAATTTCTTCATTGAAAACAGTTTGGAAAAACTGAATTTCTCAGCAACTAGGGTACCAAACTGTGCATCAAAGATTTGCCAGTGCTGCTGCATAGGTTGAACACAAGTGTAGTCCAATACTAGTTGTGGGCTAGCTAAGACCTTACAAGGAAGAAGCATAGTAAAGCATTATTATTAGTTCTGATTTAGAAAGTTGTAGCAAAAACCAATGTGAAAAAACATCTGCTCTTATTTTTGAAAGTTTAGTGTGTTAACATGCTTATGCATTATTTCATATCTAAATACAAATTTATTGAGGGCTGAACTAAATGTGAAATTGTATAACAACAATATTAATACTATAATCCACTATTATCCAGTATATTAAAATAAAATAGGAGCTCCATACATACCAACAGCCATATGTAGACAATATTTTGGGAAAGATGCTATGAAGGACATGACTGGGTCTCCAGACTTTGTAGAAAGGAGAAGCATAATTTTAATACATTTTAAATTGGATTGTGCTAATATTGTAACCTTGGGTCACCTTTTTGAACGAGTTCTCTAATAAAAACAAGAGCCCCTAAAATTAATTGTTCTTGAACTATCTCAGTATAGATGTGTATGTTGCTGGCTTAAACTGGAGAAAAGGCTGGGTCGGGTGGCACTTATAGACTAAAATTACTGTAGTTATATCAATTCGCACCTGTGTGGATTCGGCTATAAAAGTTGAGTCCATTCAGTGTGGGTCCTAATACACCCCAAAACATTCTCTTTCTAACCTCTTTCACCCCTTTCTGTCCCTGAAAGCTGACCCTTCACATAATCAAAACCCCCTATCAGGTCTGGACTTGTACAGGGCTAACAGGATAAATCACAAAATAGAAACCTTATATTGTAAACTCTTTAGGACAAAGATTGGCTTCTTCTTGTTTAGTATCCAGCAGTGGGGATTTGGTTTCTGACTAAGGCTTATAGGTACTATCACAAAAGAAGCAATTAAAATGAAATGTGAAATGACATACTGAGAACCCTAGCTTTCAGTAGGAAATTTGGCTCCATAACACCATGTGCATTGCACTGGACTTCCAGAAGTCTCTGGTGGCTGAAGTTAAAGAAAGACCTTTGAACATCCATTAGCACATGGAGGATGGTAGACATGTTGGAGGAGTCATTGTGGTCCTTTGAGAACTGCAGGGCTTGCTAAGATTGAGACAGGTGTGGCTGGAAGAGTCTGAAAAGGGTTATGAATATTAGCCACCACCCAGCAGTCCAGGTAACTTGTGCCATCATATACATGAACTGATAACCTAACAGCAATAGAGGTGCTTAGCACTTCATCTTAAAAGGCCATCTGGTTTTCCTACCACAAGTGAATATGAGTAGAAAGACTACTGTTATCTTTATTACCAGTTTTCTCCTCTAGTTGTTTAATTTTTTTTGTTGCGTTAGACTCACTGTCCCAAAAAAGTCACAACTTCCTCCCAGATTCTCCCTTAAAAATATCAAAATAGCTTATACTTTCTCCTGCAATCTGTAAGGGACATACAGTAACACCTCACTTATTTGCATTCCAAACGGGGAAAGCCATTACATGTGATGGAAGTTTTGATGAGCAAATGAATGGACAAACAGTGCTGTATTGAAATCTAGGAATTGTATGTGACATAAGTCATGCTATTTGACGGATATAGTTTGTTCACAAGTAAACATTCTGTGGGTTGTATGCTCTAGCAAAATACGATCTTTTGTAGAAGTTATGGTCTCCCGGTAACATGAGAAATTGCTTATTTTATATGTAAAACATCAGCTAAATGACTGGGTAAGTGGCAATTTTAGTGTGAACAATGTAGTCTTTAGATCCATGAGGCTTGTCTATGTAGTGGGTTGTCATTTTACACAATACGGTCTTTTATTTCCCTGGGCAAACTTACCCCATAGAGTACAGCGTAACCCATAAACCAGGCACATACATAAACAATAAACAGTTATCTTAAACTTTATGGTCTTTCCCCAAACTCTGAGACAGTGTTGTGGCTCAGTGCTGCAGCCTCTAGCCTTGCAGTCTTTCTGCTCTCTCCCTCCAGCTCCCTTCTCTGAGAGCCTTTTACTTCCTCTGAGCCAGCCAATTATCCTCTTCAGCTGGCCTAGTCCTCCTAGGCAGGCCAAATGACTTTCTCGCTGCCTGTAACTAAGCTGCAACCCCTAAGGCATGCAACCTGTTACAAACTGTTATTGCTAAACCAAGATAAATTGTGGTTTTCACTTGATGCTTGTAGTTTTTTCAATTGTACTGCAAGTTTTTCTACATGTCTGCAAAGTCCCTTCTCACATGAGTTGAAATGAGTGAGAGTAAGGTCAGGTTGTCAGATACTGTAGTGGGAGTTTACAGCTTTCCCAGGAACTCTCCTCCTGTTTAATCTTCACTTTGTGCAGACTGACCTTGCAATAAAAACCTAAATTGATCCAGTAGGAAGTAAGTAACTTTTCTAACTGGATATAATAAAAATAACATAAAGTCAAACATTACCCGGTTTCTCTTTATCTGATTTCCCCCCCGCAACACACACACACACACAGCTGTACTGGTGAATATGATTAAATGTGTCCAACTTTACAAAGGAAGCTATTGGCCAAATACATAGATTTACTCTGTAGTGAGCATTTACAATTCTAGACGAAGCTAATTTGCTGCCACTTGCTGCTGTGCCACAGTATTTTTATGAGCAAATTCATATAGAATTGAAGACAGTAGAGTAGAAGTAGCTGGCAGGCTGGGTACAGTTTCTTGGCATAAACCATAGATGTATGAATGAGGTTGCTCTACTTTTCCCTAGTTTGAGTTCATTACGTTGCTGTGTTTCTCTATTCTATTAATCTGTCTAAAATCTGTCTAAAATGACTAAGGTGAATTATCTTTTTATAGTCAGTTATAAGAGAGACAGATGAATGTGAACAAGGAATTGAGAAGTTGAAGCAATTCTTAAAGAACCACTTGGGTGAACTAGCACATGAAAATCCACTGTCTTCTTACAATGCTGCTTGTCCAGAGGTAAGCTAGTCTTTTCTTTCCAGAGGTAAGTTTTCTAACTTGTGTGACCTGGCCTGGCTTTTATAATACCATCACTACTGTATGATAACATGAAGAAAATGGCAACACCTTTTTTCCCCTCTCTAAATCATTTCTATACATGTTGCGATTAAACAAAGGACACAGGTAGGTTTTTAATGCAGGGAATTTGACTGCATATATAAGATGCTGCATACTGACCAGCATTACATTTACTGTAAAATGGAGGTGTACACTGAATGCATTTCAAAACGCCCACTCTCTCAGCTGTGATGAGCTAATACCAGGTAAGTTCAGTATCTGGGTGTCAGACGTGCAGAGACAATTCAGAGGGCTGTAGGAAGCCATGGAAGTGAGTCAGTAGGCAATAATCCTTTTGTCAGTTATTATCCAATGCCCCGCTTCTGTGTTAGGCGCAGTGTGTGCTGCTATAGGTTCTGCCTTTGAGAGAAAGCACAAGGCAAAGATCTGATTACTTATGCTCATTAACGCTGTTGTGGTGGTAGTTTTGGCTAGGGGTAGGAAGCTAGCCTCAGTGCCATGGCTATTTTTCATCTTTGATAAATATATATTTTACTTATGTAAATTATGCCCTGCTCTTCAGTTGGATTCTGTAGTCTCCTTTTCCCATCCTGAATTGTGCTACATTTTCATTATTTGTTAGACAGGTGCTGCTTTCCTCCCCACAAGTGGCTTTTTTTTTTTTTTTGAGGGGGGACATCACGGCAATATTTAAATACAAAAGGATAAACGAGCAAAAGTCAGGAAATGTGCGTCTTACAGGATATCCATTACTATTTATAAAGCACCTCTGAAATGCTCAGCCTATTGCAGACACTACTTGCACATTCCTATTTTAAGTACATATAATAAATCTGACTGCAAGTTAGTAGTTGAATGGGTGAGTTAATGCTAGTACTGTGAATCATTTCCTGACTCGTGTTTGTTTTTAATAAAATCATAATTGTGGTGGTGTGCCAAACTGGGTTTTGCGTTTAACTTTCTTTTTTTTTTTTTTAAGAGAGAAAAAACTGCGTTGGCACATTAGTATTTCAAGGATTCAAATAGCTTTTCAATCTCACATCTCCATGAGGGTTAGGGTTGGGGAAGCTTCCATTTCACAGGCCTGGAGGGAGGTGTGTGTTTATAACTTGGATGTTGCTTCTGGTTGGCTTCTGACCATTTTCTGGCAAGCAGAGGAGCAGCATGTGAGTTATACTGCTAAGTCCCCATTTCCAAAGGGAAAAGATTGAAATATCTGTCATCTTAACTGAAGCCAGAAAGTGCAAATGGAGCCATTATTTCATGCCAATTTTATTTTTCTCCTGCTCATGATGGCGGGGGACAGTTGGAGGATTTTGCTGCGCACGTTTCATTGTGTAAGGAAATAGCACAACTGTTGTAGCAGATCCCCAGCCGCTGTCCAACAGAACCCAGAGTGACTTAGGAGAGGGTGAGCTTGGCTAGCTTGCTGTAAGGATAGCAGATGCTCACCGAAGGCATTCCTCGCAAGGATGCTGCCTAAGTTCAAAAAGCCTGCATGTGTGTTTGTGCACCAGTGCAGTGTCCTTGTGCTATTAACAGAAGCAGTGGCTCAGGCAGAGCCCTGCTCTGGTTTGTTGTCTGGGTTAGCCACTCTACATTGTCTTATTAACAGCCCTGAATGACTTCCCAGCTGCTGGAAGCATTGATGCCATTGTTCTGGGTACCTCAAGCACAGCCTCAGGGCACGCTGTTGTGCCAGCACTGCTGCATACAGGCCTTGAACCAGATGGCCTGTTGCTTTGCCCCTTTTTGAGTACAACAGAGGCAAGCGTGGTGCTGCCATGTGCACTGTCAGCAAGGGCGAAGAAAAAGCCTGAAAAGAAAAATCCCTGCTCTGGTTGTGTGACTGACCTAGAGACCTGGAGGTTAAGCAGCTGAGGGATCTAAGTCAGTTATGCTTTTTCCTTTCCCGCTGAAATGCAGCACAGGAACAGATGCAGAAAAGAGGGAGCGCTGAGTGGAGAACGACACTCAGTGAGAAAAAGAGTAGAGCAGTGAGACCGTGCAGTGAGAAAAAGAGTAGAGCACCTCTATTGCCCCCTGGTTTCTCCATGGCTGCCCAAGCCTGTGATCCCATCCATCCAGAATACTATCCCTTTCCTCTCTTTGCTTTCATGAGACTATCAGGCTTACTCTTAACACCAAGCATGGGAGTTGCAGAGCAGTGCTGCTATACCTTAATACAGCATGAAAGATAAAAGTCCCTGCCTAGGTATAATCTTATTTTGAAGCATCTTCAGGGAGAAAGAAATGAGCTGTTTTATCTCTCTCATCCAGGACCTCTTGAGTGTCTTCTCTTCTTGCTACTAAGAGAAAGTCTGCTTTGTAGTTAGCTCCTATAAAGGCTTATAGCAAGCAGCCGTGGCTGACCTGTTTAGCCGAGTAATGCAATCTAGCTGCATTCCCTCACTCTCCCGAGAGGATTCTGTGTCTGGACCAGACTAGTGAGAATCCAGATCAGCACTAATTATCAAGCCTGTGTGTTCCCAGATGAGCTATAGCTGGGCAGGTATAAAGTTGGCAGTCCCTGTGTCCAGACTTTATTGTCTGTTTGTGTTTTACGTGGCATCTCTGGCAAGTGACAATGGGGAATTGTCCGAATGCCCAAAAAAAGGATGACGAGACAGTAGCTCCTCTCCCAGTAAGACTCAGCTGTTACTCGGATATAAAGTATTGTCACATAATTAATAATGAAAATGTAAATTACAAGCATTGTTGCTCTTCAGGGAGAATTGGAAGCCATAAAAGAACAGATCATCAAACTGTGCCAGAGGAAAGAAGACATCCTCGTGGGAATGAAGAGTTCAATGCTCAAACTACACCAGCGCTTACAGCAAGAACATCCTGAGTCAGAGGGTGAACTTCCAGAGCCTCTGTCCCCCGAGGAAAGTGATTCTGTTGGGAGAGATGCCCCTGAGCAGCAGGTAAGTGGAAGGCCGCATGACCCCTTCAAACAGCCCTGACGAGGCATGATTAGGTGCACGATGGGGAGGCCTTTCAGGATATTTTTCAGTGTGTGGAAAAACGATGTGAGGTTGCTTGAAATAATCAAAAGTAAAATGTGGGCTCTATAATTTGCACTGCAAGTGCTTGTTCTAGGATTTTCAGTAAATTGTTTGTATGGAGCAGAATGAGGTTTACCTCAATTGTAGGCATAGATTTACAAACTGACGAACTAGGTAAAAAGCCCTTTTTGTCAAAAGTACTCAGACCCTGCAGCTTTCAATTACTTTAATTGGAGCTGCAGGGGCTCAGCATTTCTAAAAATTAGGCCTCAAGTTGTGATTTTGTTGGGTGTGAAAGGGGCAGAAAGAAAAGCTGTTTTTGTTGCAAGGAGTAATTGGACTGTGTCTCTGTGCCTGCATTGTAGCTGAAAAAGAGAGGATCGTCGTCTCTTCTTCCTTCTTTAGTTGAAGAAACAGAAGATAGTTTGTCCCACAGTGAAGTAAGTAGAACGGAGAGTTGGGAAGTACGATCTTTTTCAGAGGAAGTTATGAAAAATGTACGTGCAAATGTGAAACCCTTTAGAATCCCTTGGATCCTTCATAGTGCATTTTTGGAAACGCTGTCATAGTAAAAGCCACTAGACTGAAATAAAATATTGCTACTTTCAGTTGCATGCTGGACCAGAGATTGCTTTTTTTATGCTGGGTGCTACGTTATTCTGCAAATCATTCTACTGCTATTGGTAATACTGCTTGCAGCAGAAGGGACTACTTAATGAGCGTGTGATGGCAGAACCTGACACTAACCTACCAGCACCAACACATTTGACGTTCTGCAGAACAGAGAGCTATCCCCTTTCCTAAAGTGTTCAATAGAAACAAGACAAACCTAAACTCAAAGCACAGGATCAACTAAGCAGGGTTTGACAAGATTATTGGTGATGCAAACCAAGTAGGGAAGAATTTCTGAGAGCAAATGGCTTTAGCAAAAGGATTTCAAGGGATAGTGGGCTACTGATGGGCATGACTTAGGCAAATCTCACAAACTCGAAGCATAACATGAATGGTAGGTGTGGAGCAGAGTTGGAGGTGGTTAGAATCGCAGGAATGTTTGGCATGTGAGGGTGAGTAGGAGGAAATGGTTGCAACAGCCTGACTTTAGCCCTACACTGGAGATGGATTATTTATGCTAATTCTCCCTGATCCAACACCTTTGTAAATAGTGAAGTAGTAACCCCTGCCGAAACACATAGGCAGCACTAATCATTACATCCTGCCATTGTATGAGTACATTAACTCCCCTCCTAGAAATACTAGGGTTTGTCTGCCATGTATCTCCAGCACGTCCTGGTAGGGATGCTCTGCAGCGTTCCTTTCCCTCCAGCCCCCTCACATGCTCCAGCCTGGGAAATGTGCTGGTGGAAGGTACTCCAGGGGTATCCTCTCCCCTCCCATGGTGGGTCTCAAGACCTCAGTCTCCTGCATGCTTGAGAGTAGCCAGTGGAGTCATTCCCAAAGCAGCTTCTCTGACACATTTTCCCATATGGAGTATACAAGCAGGAAAGAGAAAGCACGGCATGCTTGGGCTTCCCTGCAGGGACGTGCTGGCCATGCCGTATAGACATACCCTCCAATGCCATTCTGCTCCCCTTGGAAAGAATGCTGCGAGGTCTGAGAGCTTTGGGAAGAGACAGCAACGTCATAGCAGAATATTGCTATGAAAATGAATATTGTAGGGAAAAAATGAAATTGGGAAATTTGCAAAGACGTATTGTAGCCTCTTACCTCTGTATTGTTACCCACACACAACATGTTACAGATGCATAGGAAAACATGGCCCCACCTGTGGTTCTTATTAGTTAGGGTTCCAATCCTAGAAACACTCAGGCATGTGTTCAGCATGATGCACGTGAATACTCTTATTCTAATCAGTCAGGGGAGGCTCAGCTGCCTGCCAGATGCAGTTTGGCAGCTCAGGAAACTTGAAAGTATATGTAGAAATGTTTGTGGGGTTTCTTGCCTACCTACCCTCTAACACAAGAGGTTGTATCCTGCTTGATAGCAACGAAATGGTGTAACCATATAGCAGGTTTCTGTACCTTATGCAGAATGAACTGATGGTCCAGTCGTTTTCAGGGATATCTATTTTTCAGAAATCCTTGCAGTGAAAACTCTGCTGCCTACCTTAGCAATCAGGTGGGGTGGGGTAGGCACCAAGGCAAACAATTGACAGCTGAGAGACTAAGTTCAAGGCCACAGCAGAAGTACTCACGGTGCAGCCCTGTCAGATTCCAACAAATTTACAAATTCTGCTAAATACCTTGTCACAAGGACACAAACAAAAGAAAAGCTACTGTGCTTTCCCAGGCACCATGCAAAAATTGGCTTTTTTGTGGTCCATCTTAGCAGACAGACCAAGAATTGGAAAGCTGCAAACTATAGCGCCCTTTTGCCTTGGCAGTCACACGGGCAAGATAACGTGGGAGGGCCTGAACGTGCATGTTTGTGGGGGCAGGGAGTGTCTGTTCCCAGCACAGACAAGCCAAGGCCTTTGCTGGTGCTGACTTTTTCTTCATGCAGAACCAAGAGAGACAAAGAAAAATCAATTTTATGTGGCCTTTAGGGAAAATAGGCAAAGAAAGAGATGCAAGCACAGCAGAGATAAGAGTGCCTAATGGTTTTAGTGACCACGTGCTCCTTCAAGGAGTGCCACATGTGCCACAGCTAATTCTTGACTGTTGTTTTTTTCAAAGCAAAGCACGGTAGCAGAGACCGTTGAACCCTGCTGGCCTCCAGGAATGAGAGATGAGACCCCCAAGGAAAACAGTGTGGCTTCCTGCTCTTCTGGCACCTTGTCAGATGGTGTTGCACAGGTAATGTTTATCTTTGCACGTGGAATTTGTCCCCCTGTACAGGCCTGTACTGGACCTGGGCATTTCTTAAGTGACCATGAGTAAAACTTAAGGAGGGCATAGGCATTGCACTGTTCTTTGTCCAGGGGGGAGTTTTATCCTTCACAAATCTTTTTACAGGTCCCTTGCTTGTATCAAAAATGCAAAGCTGAAAAATGCAGATTTAGATGAATAGCAAATTCATTTGTTATCCCTGGAACAGGCACAAAATACAGCTGTGGGGCATATCACATGGGGAAAATGTGTCCTGGAGTAGAAGAGGGCAGCACCTCCTCCACATCCGCTCATTTAGACTGTTGGGAGTTTTTCAGATCCGCGTCTCAGTGAAGTTGTGATAGCTACAATGTATCTGTCTCTTTATATCAGGGGTACAGGTTGTAGCCGTATTGGCCAGTAGACCAAAGGAATCGGAGCTCTTGGCAGAGGTGATACCATTTCTTAAACCAACTAAATATTTGCAAAATAAATGTCTTTATTTGCAAGCTTTTAGGCGCACACACCTAAATATCTAGTTGCTCTAATAAAAAATGTCACCTCTGCCAAGCGTTCCGATTCCTTTTGTCTCTGTATATCTTTGTGTCAAACATGCTTTTATTGTTGGCTAAGAATAATGTGTGGATTGACTGCTGCCTTTGGAGGCTTCTAAAGTACAAGAAGGCAATCAAAACCTTTCCACCACTGCTTTTCCTTTTTTCAGGATGCGAGTGAGCTAATAGAATCATGTGATCAGCATGACGAGGAAACACCTTTTCAAATTTCCCAGAAAGCTGAAAACAGTGAAGAGTCCACTCCAGACCTTAGCAATCAGCCAGTGGTGAGTATGTAGGTCTGAAACAGATTGCATGCAGTAATCCTCCCGGTACACTGCAAAACATACATCTTTGAGCTTTTGGAAAGGGCTGAGATTTGTGCTTTGCACAGCCCTGAAGGGGAAGAAAGGAACTTTTCAGTGGTTGGCTGGCTCATTCCTGTCTCTAATAATTATGCTGATGTCAGTGGGATTTTGTTGTGGAGTCTTGCCAGGCATATTTTGTGGTTTTAAATTTACATAAATATACTTTATTCCTAGCAAATGCAGCTAATGAGGCAGCAGATGCGAGTAAGTTTGAGAAAATATATGTGCCACTGTACATGCAAGCCTGGATGAAAACAGTAGTCCAGGTCAGCCTTGCTCACTCTGCAGCTGAAGGAGAAATGGATTAGGTTTCCATTCCTGTATTTCTCTCCCTAGCATCCACTAGTGAACGTTTACTACACTAAAATAAAACCCAGTTATTCCCTTTCAGGATTTTTTTTATATTGATGATATTGGCATGATTATGATACTTCTGTGGGCAAGACCTCTATCTGTCCATTTCCTCTGCCACCCTGCTTTTGTATCAAGTATTTACTGCTCCTGTCTCAAGTATTCCACTGGAGGGACTTCCCTTTCTGGAATTGTTCTGCATAGTCCTCTTACCTGTAATGGGATTGCACTCCGGTTTTTGCCCACTGCTGTATTACACATAGCGATTTTTAACTGATGTCTTTCAAGTTCATACATTTCCTAGGTGAAGATAGAAGGAAATTCATTTTTGTAAATGCTAAAGCATTTTGCTTCCCCTTGAGAAATATTTTTAGTCAGGTCAGAAAGATGAGGACTTTGATCAGTGGAATACTTGTTCTATCCAATGACTAATCAAGTTCAGTAGGCAGTAAATCAGCCTGCATTTTATTCTGGGGGGCAAATAATTAGTGCTTCAACAAGATCCCCAGGGGACACTGGAGCTGCTATAGAAAAATATTCTGCTCTGCTTGAATTCAGGTCAGGCTAAAAGAAATAAAACTCTTCTGATGTGTGCTACTTGCTAGGGTTCACAATCACACATGTATGCTGTATCATTCAGTCCACCTCAAATAATGTACATTTGTATTAAGGGTGCAACGGTACAGAGTAATGATAATAGAAATTGTGGTGAGATTTACATTATATACGTTCTCAGCTTAAGGCTTGTTTAAACACACGAGAGGCATACCTACATGAGATATTTATGGTGGAGCTGACTGATTTAGCAATGCAGCATCTACACATGCAGTGCTGTTAGGCCAGAGTAAACTGATTAAATCTGCCGCAGGATAGTACTGCCCTATGGTGGAGTTGTTTACTCCACTGCAGCGCACATGCAGACACTGATCGGGCTGGCTGGGGTGCAACAGTGCTTCAGTGTGGGGGCTGCATGCTGGCTAGCCCTGCACTGGAGCACCCTTGTGCCCCAGCCAGGCCCCCTGCAGCACGCTGTGCTGGGCAGGAGCAGCCCCAGACTGGCAGGCTGACCCCTGGAGTTCCCTGCCAGTCGGGGCTGCTCCACCTTGGCTTAGCATGCTGTGGTCCCAGGCACACATGAAAATGGAGCGCCCAGAAGCAATAAATTCTGGCACAGACTGCACTAGAGTTTATTCTGTCACCTTATTGACACATGTAGATGTGCCCAAGTTGTACCGCTTCAACTATATAGCTCTAGTGAAAGCAGAACCACCTCCCCCACTGTACTTCCAGGTGAAGTTATAACAGTCTAAAAGTGCATAACTTATTTCTTTAGAGAAAGTGGAATAAATTGTTGGCTAAAACTGTGTCTGCCTTGGCAGTTGTACTTAGTATAAAATTTTAATAAGAGATGCATGCATCTGGCCCACATAATTATACTGCTACAAAAACTGTGGGCACAGACTGTTTACCTCTCCAGTGCCTACTTCAATGATTACTTAGTTCTTAGTGCACAGTGGGAATGCACAATGTTGTTGTTCTGATGTGGTATAGTTTTATTATGTCCATTTGACAGAAGTATGAATGACAGCTGGTGCAAGGAGTCAAGCCTGTGAGGTCAGATTATCCATGTGTGTCCTTCAGAAAACATAAGTCATCCACCAGCAATGCTTGTTTGAAAAAAAGCCATTGATATGTGTTGTATAGATAATTGTTTGGGATGATTTAAAAGTCGAGGTTCAAATTTAACATTAACAGAGTTTTCATTCCTTGATTTAAAAACAAAAACAAATTTCAAAATGCTGAAATTCCCAATGAAATAGAATTTCTGTTTTTGAGCCCCAGCCCTTCCTATTTAAAAGTAACATTTAAAAACCTGTATTAAATCTAGATCTTACAAAGCATTGCTGTAAAAGTATGAATTTGCTTTCACCTCTTCAATATATTGACGTAAACCCAAAGGCAATTCTGTTTAAAGTTAAAAGTGAAAATCTTGGCTGACTGTGGAGTGAACGTTCGACAGACGTTGGTCAGGGATGATCTAGGTGTAGAGTACAACATGCATATGTCCTTTCAGGACTAGGTGGAATCTAGAGTCAGGACTACAGTTATACTGATATTTCTGCACACCAGCTTAAACCTTCCCCCACGGACAGTGGGAGAGCATAAGGATCCCCACGCTATGCTAAACCTTCCTCAGAAGCATTGGGTGTTGGCTGCAGCCAAGGCTGGAGATTGTGACTGGGGTATGTCAGTGCTCCTGCTGGAACTTAAACCTAGAGGTTCCTGGCTATGTGATCTTGCCCGATCGCCGCATTTAGGGTCAGGAAGGAATTTTACCCCATGGTTAGATTGGTACAAACTGTAGGAGGGTTTGTTTGTAGCAGGGGGGGTTGGCCCTCTTCCTAGATTCTCTCGAGCAAATTTAAACAACCTTTGCGGCAGCAGGATATTGGTTATCTTGGTCCCCTTGTTTTACCTCTGACCTATTAGGGCATTTTGTCTTGTGTTGTGTCTCCCTTGACTGTATTCTTTTCCTAGAAGGTTAGGCAATGGATTTGTATAGGATAATCTGGATAGGAATAGGGATGGTCCTGCCTCAGTCAGGGAGTTGGACTAGATGAGACCCTTCTAGCCCTACTTGCCTGCAATCCTATGAATGAGTGTTGTCTTGCACACTCGTTTACATAAGTACACATGGAGTTTACCTTCTTCCTAGTGCTATAAAGCTTCATTTGAGTTCACTTTTGTTTGTTTAATTCATAATGACTATGGCCCAGCATACCAAAGATTCAAACTAGAAAAATAATGTTTAAAGTAACATAATATAACACCTAAACCAGTGTATTTTCCCTTTCGTATCTGCCTGCTCAAATCTCAATGAAGTTAATGTATGTTGTTAGCCCTAACGGGTTTTTTTTTTTTTTTTTTGGGGGGGGGGGTTGTATACCCAGAGAGTAGTATGAATCATAGTGTATGCGTAAGTGGTCTAGTCAAGTGCCTGATGAATTGCCTGTACAGAGTCCTGTGACCATCGCACCAAGACCTTTGACGTGTACAACTAGGCAAGTTTATAGAGGAGTGGAGGCTGTCCCCCCATCCCTCCTTTACACCCTTGAGACAGAATCCAGAGGCCAGACCAAGTCCAGACATCCAGTGCCTCAATGGTTGTAGCTTCTGCCAGAGAGCGACAGATAGGAACTGCTGCTGGGTGCCTAATGCCTCGGCAAGGGTGTGTTTCTGTCAGGGTGATGTCCATTAGCCTTTCCCCAGGGAGTACCCACAAGGCAGCGGGGGCAAGAGTTTTGAGGTGCCCTATACTTGCCTTACTCTGGAGGTTGCAACATTGTAGTATTTTGTAGGAACTACCCCACCCCGAGTAGCCCCACCATGTTGCCACCAGGCTGTCTAGTCAGATGCAGTTTACAGTGATGCTCAGGACCAACACCCAAACTACTATCGTTCAGTTACCCACGTGAGGGTTAGGGCATGTATCGGTGTACATAAGGGCCATGCAAAATTTCACCCAGTGTTTCGTTTCAAAGCTGGTTTGATGCATTTCGAGCTCGAAACAGCAAAATCAAAATGAAACAAAAGCCTTCAAAACAGCTTTGAAACGACACGAGGGCACTCGAAAAGCTTCAAAAGTTACAAAACATTTCAAGTTTTGAAGGCAGGCTTACTGGCTTCGGCGCCGGTCCCAGCTGGCAGCAGCAGCCCCCTGTCATAGAGCAGGCAGATCGGGGCCCGCCTGCACCCCTGCCAAGGCTGTGCCAGCCTCCTCCGGGGATGCTGGCCCCCGATCTGCCTGCTGGATGACAGGAGGGTACTGCTACAGCTAGGACTGGCGCTGAGCACAGCCCGCACGCAGCACTGGGAAGAGTGGCAGAGCCCCAGCTGGCAGCACCAGCCTCCTGTGATCTGGTAGGCGGATCAGGGGCCTGCACCCCCAGGAGGGCTCTGGGGCTCTGCCGACTCCTTCTGGGGTGCAGGTCCCTGATGTGCCTACCCAGTGACAGCCTGGCTGGTGCTGCTGGTTGGGCACAGCCCGTGCCAGAAAGATCGGAGCTGCTGCTGGCCCCAGCTGGCAACAGCAGCATCCTGTGATCTGGCAGGCAGATTGGGGGGCCTGCACCCCCGGGAGGAGTCCAGCACCGCCCCTGCAGCTCTCCCAGAGATGTGAGTGAGCCCCCGATCTGCCTGACGGATGAGAGGAGGCTGGTGCTGCGGCTGGGGCCGCAGCGCCACCGATCCTCCAGGCACGGGCTGCACCTAGCTGGCAGCACCAGTCTCCTGTCATTGGGCTGGCAGATCAGGGACCCACACTCCCAGGAGGAGTTGGCAGAGCCCCACAATCCTCTTGGGGGTGCAAGGGGCCCAATCGGCCTGCTGGATCACAGGAGGCTTCTCCTGCCCCTTGGGATGACGCTGGGCACAGTCCGCACCCAGCACCGGGAAGATCAGTGCTGCCGCTGGCCTCAGCTGGCAGCACCAGCCTCCTGTCATCCGGCAGGCAGATGGGGCCTGCCCACACCCCCAGGAGGGCTGCAGCAGCTGTGCCAGACTGCTCCTGGGCGTGTGGACCCCCGATCTGCCTGCCCAATCACAGGAGGCTGGCGATTCCACCTGGGGCCAGCGGTAGGCAGGCCCGGGGCAAATCAGCTTGTGTGGGGACCTGCCTCCACCCCGGGATCAGGGCAGTGGCAGGCCCCGCATGAACTGATTTGCCCCGGGCCTCGTACCCTCCTCCAGCCAGCTCTGGTACGGGGCCTGGAGCATATCAGCTTGCATGGGGACCCGCCACTGCCCTGATTCCAGGGTAGGGGAGGGTCCCCATACGAGCTGATTTGCCCTGGACCCCGCACCCTCCTTGGGCCAGCTCTGCTACGGGGCCCAGGGAAAATCAGCTTGTACAGGGATCCTCCCCTGCCCCGGGATTGGGACAGCAGATCCCCACACGAGCTGATTTGCCTTGGGCCCGCCTGCCGCTGGCCCCAGGTGGTAGCACCAGGCTCCTGTGATCTGGGAGGCAGGTCGTGGCCTGCACCCTTGGGAGCAGTCCAGCACAGCCCCCGCAGCCCTCCTGGGGGTGCGGGCAGCCCTGATCTGCCTGCCAGAGGCTGGTGCTGTGGGTTGGGTGCAGCCTGTGCCAGGAAGATGGATGCTGCTGCTGGCCCCAGCTGGCAGCACCAGCCTCCTGTCATCTGGCAGGCAGATCAGGGGCTCGCCTGCACCCCCAGGAGGGCTGCGGGGGCTGTGCCGGACTCCTTCCTGGGGTGCGAGCCCCTAATCTGCCTGCCAGATGACCGGAGGCTGGTGCTGCTGGCTGGGGCCAGCAGCAGCACCAATCATCCCAGTACTAGGTGGGCTAAATGTTGAAACAGCATCGAAACAGGAACACAGTTTCGACAACATGAAGCAGAACAGTGTTTTCGAAATGATACAAAACTCGAAACGAAACACTGTTCTCTTGAAAGGGAAGTTGAAGCGAAACAGTGCTGTTTCACCCGGCTCTAGTGTGCGCGTGAGCACAACCCGGACCTGTGGGTATGCTTCTAAGTGAGTAGCTGTCTAGAATGTATTTATCACAGAAATGTTAGATAGCTGCTCAAGTGAGGATAAATGGGAACTGTTATCAAAGACTGCAGAAGTTTTAGGTTCTCATGCTGGGGCCCATAGCCTAAATAGGGACTGTTTTTAAAAGTTTCTTTGTAACTGAGCTCATAAAAGCAATGGACAAACATTGCACAAGAGTGTCGTATGCAACTTTAAACTGCAAGCCTTAGCCTCTGACTTGCACAGAAAAACACCTATCCTCAGGGGTGGCTGGTTAACAAACGGTGAGTCATTTTACTTCCTGAATGTTCAGGTTATACCTGTGCAAATGCAAATTGGCTGGCTGCTTGGAAACCTGTAGCACCTGATCACCTCATTGCTCGGTTGCTGGTTTTTTTCCTTTCCTTTGTAACCTGGGAATAAGGCGGCAGTACAGGTTCAGGGCTCTGCGTGCAAAAGTTAAAAGCATGTCATGCTGACAGATTTTTCTGTGTTTGAATGTCCTTTTGCTTCAGGGTGACACGCCTCCTCTCGCCACAAACACTGCCCAGAGCTTGCAAGGGAAGCTAGGCGATTCAAAGGAAATAGTGGATAAGAATAGGCCTGAGCCTGAAAAGATCCTCCATGTATGTCAGGCACAAGTTGCTGAGCTGGAACAATGGCTAGACAAAACTAAAGTGTCCCTGGGATCAGAAACCCAGACCCCAAAAATGCAGCAGATGGTGGAACAGCAGCTTGCTGACTGTCAGGTAAGATGAAGTAGTCAAAGTTCACTGCCACCATCTAACCCCTTCTTACCATAGATGTGTGTTTGCATAAAAACTACAATGATGCTGTCTGCTCCGGTCCCTGTTTACTACGCCTTACACCGCAGTGAAAACAAGTAGATGGTAACCACTTGGTTTCAATTTCAGCTCTTCCTTCCAAGGAGCTATTTTAAATGTCTTTGTTTAAACTGTACACATTCCATCTCCTTATGTGCATTTCCAGTATCTGGGGAATTGAGATGGGACGTAAAACTTAAGGAATTGTATTTTGTAAAGGTGTTCTGTACTTTACACTGATTTTTTTTTTTTTTTTTTTGGCAGAGTATAAGATTAAAAAAACATCACTAGCCTACTTTCTTTAAAAAAAAAAAAAAAAAAAGGCAGCTTTTACTTAAACAAACTGGCCTCGACTGTAATAAAAACTTACTGATGTAATAAGAGGGCTTGGTAATGGTTTGACCAATCTGTTTAATGTTTAATTTAGCTTATGGTCTAAAAATAGTCTAAAATGTAAATTCTTACTGTACTAAGTCCCAAGTCTCATTGACTTCAGTGTTTGTTCACGTTGGTGGACTGACTGGACATCGGAGACTGAAGGCCATGTACATATTCACATGCAGAAGTCCTTTCAGGACTGAATGGAGTCTAGGGTCAGCACCACAGTTAGACTGACGTTTGTTCGTACTGACTTAACCTTCCCACAGAGACAGTGAGACAGAATGTAAGGATCCATGTTATGTAAAGCAATAACGAGCTTCAGAGAATACTGAAGCCCTAATGTAAAGATGTCCATTTTAAATTAATCAGAAATGCTTTTAGAAAATTTATGTACCCGGGCCTTTTTTCCCTCCTGACTGAAGTTCTATTGACATAGGATTCAGGTCCATATAATGTTTTAGGGCAGTGGTTCTCAACAAGTTTAGATTCAAGACACCCCTTGGAAAATGCCAGCTTTTAGTTTTCATTCATTCTTTGGCTACTGAAAAAAACCCAACACTTTTTCTGTTGCAAAGTACTCAGGAAGACCACAACAGGGCGTGATGCTTGTAACACTCTGGATTCCTATTTGAAATCTCTGGGCATGTCCCCATGAATGTGCACTTGCGTGGCAGTTTTTTGACACTGGGAGATCCCAGTATCAAAAAAACAGCCGCCACCTAAAAAAAGGTGGCATGGTGCATGTGGCAGCAGTGTGCACCAACAGAAAATGGAGCCTGGCCAGCCAGACCCATGCTCTGGCTGCCGTCCAGGCTCCAAGCGGCATGCTGCTGTCCCGGGAAGCTCCCAGGACCCCAGGTAAGGCTGCTGGGCCCAGCCCGGGTGCTGACCTGGCCTCCCCTATCCCACCTGGCTCTCTTTGCCACATGCTGGAGGGCCATGCCTGGGGACAAATAGCAGTGGCATAAATATGTTCCACTGTTGTTTGTCCCGTGGGTAATGTGCACCCCTGTACATGTGCGCTCATGGGGCTGTGCCCTCTGGTTTAGTCGTATAAATCCTGTTTGTGCACCTAACAGTGCTAACATTGTGTGGCACCCTTGAAAGGATCTCAAGGCATCATGACTGAAAATCACTGTACCAGAGTCTTGCATGCTTGCAAAATCCTCTTTACTCCAGTTCAGGTGCTATCACCTTTTAGCTCCAGTTTAAGAACTAGAACTTGAAAAGCACTGTGTTTTTTGTCTAGAGCAGCCCTGAGTGGCAAGGTGGCAGTAGCATCAAACAGCTGTGATCTGTTAAGCAGTGAAAGCAACTTCACCTTGAGGATGGTGACATTGCAATGATTTGCTCACTGCCACAAAGCAAGGGCATGTGCAGAACGCTGGTCCTGCCCTGCAGCTCAGAGTGGCAGGGGATGTATGGACTCCACAACCTTGGGATTGGAGTTGGAGCCTTGTAGACCCTTTTCAATCCATGGCTTTTCACCTGGCCATGCCACTTTTGGCCTCTATCAGTGCAAACCTTGGATCCAATGTTTAATTCTGAAGCTTTTGATTCTACATTGGTAGACAGCTAGAAACACATTTTACAATAATGTCCTCTCCCCCCGCTCCTTTTTAGTATGTTAGTTATCAGTTAGAAAAAATGTAAGATCTGTTTATTAAGAATCAGTCTCATAACCCGAACAGATGTCCTGTATTGCATCTGATTGTGCCAATGGATGTGTTTAGAAGCGACAAACTGGCTGTGCGGTGCGTATGCACACACGTGTTTGGAGTCATTTCAAAAGGGGCAGCAACTGTTGGGTTCTAATTGTTAAGTCTGGGAACTATCAAATGCAGCAGCACCTGCGCCAGCTGCAACACTGCCCTATCCATGTTATAGCTGGTCCACACACAACAGTCAGAACATGACTCTCTACAGCCCTTTTGAAACAGCTCAAAATGTATGTGTCCATACTTCGTGTTGGCATACCCAGAGTATTTTACTTTCTTCTTTTACCAGTCTGCATATATACAAATCTCTTTGAAATTTTGGGGCTGCTCTAATCTTTTGCTGGGGTGCACTTAGGTCAGTAGCTTTTAAAGCAACTCAAAATCCCGGTAGTACAAAGAGAATATAAAGCTTCTTTTACTTTGCTCCTGCCACCTAGGGCCTTGCCATCTTTGTCACATTCAAAATCCAGTCTTGCCTTTCTTAATACCTGGATTTTAGTATGGGTAATGGAGTTAATGGATCTCACCATATAGCCTGTTGTTTGAAAAAGGCTGTTCCTTTTGTATGTTGATTCATCTTAATTTGCCATTTGCTAGGCATGCTAGGGGTTCTGCGGTTAAAAGATATTACCAAAAAACTTTGCTCCTTCTTTCAAGCAGCTGAAGAGTGAACTGTGACTCTAGGGTGTTACTGGAAGGGGGTGGTATGCTCATAATGGTGACAAATTAACTACTTTACTTTGTAGGCTGTGTTATCAGAGATTGAACAAAAACTGGAGGACTGCAGAGATACTACAGGCCTCCAGCAAGAGACTGAAGCCCTTTCCTTGAAGCTAAAGGAAGTGAAGTGCAATTTGGAAAAAGTCCAGGTGATGCTTCAGGACAAATACAATGAAGAACAGGTAAAAAAAACATGAGCACTCTGCGAAGACCTACTGAGAGGAGCTCCATGCTGTACTACGCAATAGCTGCAGAACAGCTTATAATACATTACGCGAAAATAAGGAACGGACAGAAATGAATGAGAATGTCAGACTTGCTGTCAGTTTGGTTCTCAGCACTGTATAATTATCTTCAGCCCACTGCTTGTAATGGGTTTTAGTGGCTCTCTGAACAATTTAGTTCTGCTTAAAGTGCATTGTGACTCAGGTCAAGGTTTTGTTAGCTGTATGTGGGAAAGAATGCAAGAAAGTGTTTAAAGACTTAAAATGCTGCACAGAAAAGTCCTAGTGGTGAAAGGTCCCTGGCGGATGGATCTAGAGACTATAGTTTTCTCCTGAGTGAATCTGCAAGGCTTGGGCAGGGATACTGGATGCTTCTTCACAGCTGTCCCATCTCTGTCCAGTGTGTTGCCCTCATATAACTGGACTCACAGGCAACTGGTAGGATAGGCATGGGGGAGGGGGGCATGTGCCCATGTGAGATTGGCCTCCGACTTGGCACCGCTAAGGACAGGGCAGTTTTTTTGCCACACAGGCCAGTAGCATGTTGGAGGTGGGGGCTGGGGGGAGTGTCAGAGGGAGCACCAAGCCATGGCACAGAAGTATAGGAATGGATATGGGGCTTTTGGCCTGCCCACAAATTGTACCCACCCAGAATCAGGAGGCACCCGTCACCCCTGGCTGGACCTCCCACAGTGCTGAAAGAACAAGCTATTCTCAGTCTATTTAGCCTGTTTGCTGAGATTACCCAGTGACGCAATCACTTCCACATTGTGGGGCCAGTTTTTGCAGCTAGTGGGTATTTGCATCAGGAAAGGGAGCTGCAGCCTCCTCCAAGCTGGGACACCGTCATTGGAAAGGTAAGATACGTGGGTGCAGGACAGGTGTTGCTATGAAAACCCCCTGTTAAAAACCAGCCTACCTCTGAAGTCATAGCCAGGCAGGAGATCTAGGTAGCCTCTGACCAAGTGAGTTGCTTCCAAAATGGAGGCAATTTGCATGCGGTTACATTGCACGTGCATGCATGTGCAAGTCGGGCAACGTTATCACGAGTCGATGTCAGCAAATTACCCGAACTGTGTCCGTAGGTTCCCTACGTCCACTGCTCACTATGTAAAAAAGGACCTGCTTGGCAGATAAGGAAAACAGCATCATGTTCTCACCAGAAGGAGCAGCACTAAAGTCTCTGTAGTATGGCTACAGCAGTGGCCTTGTCCCACTCCTCAGAGAGAGCTCTATGGGTACACCCCCCATACTGGTCAGAGCTTATTTCAATGCCATCTCTTCCCTAAACCACACTGATGGCCTTTGTGCTGCCTTATTAGCTCCAAGAGCTTTCACAAAACAGTGACTCTCTTTTTATAGCTCAGCAACAGTGAAAGGATCCAGGCAGAACCCATAAAGACTCTTCATCCAGACAACTCCAGTATAACCAATCTTATCACCAGTGACCAGCCGCCCATCAACAGGCACAACAGCTTAGAGCAACAAAAGGTAATCCTATCCTTCATTTTATGGATACTGATTTGTATTGCCAAATCGTGTCATTGATTATACTTAGACATATGTGACTCATAGGAATGGACTGTAACTTGGACTACTTGGCTTCTCTGAGCATGTGGTCCTCCATATAGGTCTCTGGGGGGCACTCAGGATGTGGGTCTGGACATACAGATGCAAGCAGGTGAATGTGGAGAGGCTTTCTGGACAGCTGAATGGGAATGGGGAAGGTGACAGTGGTAGAGCAGGCTATAATAGCACACTAACACAGCCTGGGGGAAGGGAAAAGCTGGGGGTCAGTGTTGACTTTTATTCCACAGGATAAACCAGACCCAGCATCCCAATACACAGAGCTGCACAGGAATAAATCTGTGAGAGAGTGCTTATGCTAAGCAAGGCCTAGCATTAAAAAAAAATGCACTAAAACTCCCAGAATGCTTCAAGGAGGTTGAGGAGTCAGCGATTGACATTCTGGTAATCACTTTCTGACCCTTAGATGAAAATACTGAACTTCTGACCTTTGAACAATGATAAAAATAGCAGACATGCCGCTTACGTTGTTAAGAATAGGAAACTGCATGGCTAAACCGCAATGACGAAAAAACAACTGCATATTATGTCAGTTTTGACATTTTAACCCTGCAAAACCCAGCAAAACATATAGATGAATAATGTATGTAGGTTATAGAAAATTAGCATAAGAAATATAAAGGTCATTAAGAATTAACCTAAGAAGCGTAGTGATTATAATACAAAGCGTATCACCTGATATTGTAATATAGATAAGTTAACTAAATAACCAATAGAAGTAAGAATTAGAAAATGCAGATGTATAAGTGTTATCATATATAACTAATAGTAAAGTTATGTTAGATGCCTCACTTCCACCATGGGGACAGTTTTGTATCTTTTGCCTAAAAAAAGATAAGGGACTCCTTTTAAATGAGCTGTTGACCAGTTCTGAGACTACTGAATCAGGCAGCCGCACCTAGCCTCCGGGTTAGAGAGCAAGGGCTTGATTTGGGAACCTCGTGAACCAACAGACCTCCTTTAGTTTATGACTTTGTGAAACAATAAAAGTTTTAAATTGAACAGGTCTGAGCCTGTGCTTAATTCAGTCCTATATAATTCGGCATTGAGCTCACACTAAATCCCTTTAGCCTTTCCTTAAACTGTTTCAGCCTTGGGGCGTGGACAGACCTTTAGAGCGGTGTTTCTGAGGTGCTTATCCTGTCCACCTTGATCAGGGCAGGGCCTGAAGACAGTGATAAACTTGTCAAAAGTATCTCAGCCATATTGGAGCCTAAGTCTTCTGGCAAGCCAGTGAGATTGAAATTACCAAGGGCCAGACTTTCACAGGCAGTAGGAACCCAAAAGAGCACTGCAGTAGGTTGGGTTAAGGCTAGGCTTTCTTGAAGATGTCACTGCAGGAGGGTGGGATGTGATATCTGCAGGTTATGGTAGCTAAACATCTTTAAAATGTAACCAAAATCACCTTTGAAATGGAAGCTGAAGTTCATAAAAAAAAACCTGAGAAACTTGGGAGTTTCCCCCCAATCTAGCCCACGGTGGCTTTAAAGATTATGTGATGGTCTGTGTTCTGTAGGCAACAGCTGTAGTCTTCTCTTTGCAAATCAGCTCCTCCTCTACACATTTTCTTTTTGACCAGACAAGTCAGAGTGAATCATTGGGAAAGGATGTTGATGAATTTCTAAATAAATTCCCTTTTTGAATTAGTTACATGTAGTTAAACCCTGCAGCCCTTAACTAAACAAAACTCCTGTTTAAGTCAATGGGAGCTTTACTTGACTGAGTACCGCAAGATGTGATGCACAATTTTCCCGTGTGATGGGATCCCCTATGCTAACTTCATAAACTGAGTGAAGGATTTTAGATCTTATTAGGTTTAAGAATGTTCTGTAAAAGTACACGTTATTTGGTAAATTTGCTTCTAGTTTGCAGATATATAATCAGCCTTGTTTTCCCAGGTAACTGATATATTTAATCTATTTCTGTTAAATTTATTCGTGTAACATATTACTCAGATTCAGAGAAACAAGATCTTTTTTTGAGAACACAGCTTACTATTTGCACTGTTCTCTTTTTACAGGATGATGTGATGTTAAAACCGGCTCAGCAGAATAACCTTGCAGACTTCATTGAATTTTACGTAGAGAAAATGCAGCCACAATTCAGTGACAGCACGACTCAAAAATTCAGTTCAAGGTACAAAATTAGTCACAGAGCATAATATAAGACTACCAGAAAACTACAGGCAGAGCTGGGCTTAAGGGTTGGGGACATGGGTGACCCACCCAGGGTGCTGTGGTCAGGGGGGCACTGCACACAAGAGCACATGCACACACACACACATACGTGTGCACACACAGGAACACAGCAGTGCTCTACTGCCACCTTAAGCCACTGCTTAGGAGGAACTTGGTGTGGGCTGGTGCAAGGAACCAACTGCAAAGCTGGAAGCCCCCACCCCAGCCAGGTTCCTGCAGTGCCACCATAGGCCAGTGCTGCTTATTTGCTCCCTACCTGCGGGAGGCCCCAGCCCAGAGGGCAGGAATGGGCTGCGCTCTGCACTCTGGGCCAGCTGCTGTGCTGGACAGTCCAGCTCTTTTCCTCCTCCCTCTCTCCCTCTCCTCTCCCCCATGCACCCAAGCTAAGGACCAGGGTCCTGGGTGCAGCTGCCAAATCCTCCGCAGACTGCCCATGCTGCTGCCACCAGGGGCTGCAGCACCGGCAGCATCCACAGGAGTCCCTGCAGCCTCCGCATTGTTTCACCTTCAGCTGCGTCTCTGCAGCTCGGGCTTCAGGTGGCCCGTCCCCATCTCTGGGTCCTGGGGAGGGGAAACAGTGGGGGAAGAGTAGCACCACCTCTGCCCAACTAAGTGGCAGAGGGAGGAAAGGGGATGTGACGACCTAGGTCAGGCTGGAGTGACCTCTGGGGCAGGGTAGGGACAGGGGAAAGTGGGGGTGGGCAAAATACAAGTTCTCCCAGGGCACCATTTTCTCTAAGGCTGGCTCTGAGCACAAGAGTTGCTGGGCTCCTGCATTACCATACAGGACACTGTTTCCCTCCACCCCCTAACAAAAAAACTGACGAGAAAGGAAAATTGTGGCAGAAGGTATGCGGAGTAGAGAAGTGGGAATCCGATTTGTGCTGTAGCATCCACTGGTAACACAAGGATGCTGTGAACTACGGTGGGAGTGACCACAAAAGCTGTGTACCAAGGTAGATCAAGTGCCCCTATTCCTTTTGCAGCATGTGAAAACAAGGGAGATATTCGGTGAAATCTTATACTGATAGAACAAAATATGTTTTCACACAATGTGCAGTCAACCAAAGGAATTCTTGCCTCGGGATATCACTGCGACCGGCAGCTGAGTCGTGTTCCAGGAAGCACTGGGCATTTATGCAGATAATGAGAACATCCTCTGTTACTGTAAGGCAGGAGTGTCCAACCTTTTTGAATGTGGGACCAGATCATGCACATTTTATCACCCAGTGGGCCAGCGAGCCATATTCATATTTTATCACCCTGCGGGCCATATGTTGGACAAGCCTGAAATAAGGAAAAGCTGGCATAAACCCCGACCTGTGCTCAGCTAGTGACAAACTACAGCAAATGATGTCCTGGACCAGCCATCCCAACAGCTGGGGCCCCCTTCTCCCTACTACGACCACCATTTGAAGGCAGCCCCAGAAGATATTTGACAGCTGTGTTAAAATATACGACCAAACCGATGTAACCGGTGCTCTCATGCAGGCCAAGGGGCCGCTTATGCCACTGCTTCCCCAGGCCTTGCCCACACCAGCAGCACTGCTGCACAAAGTCTTGGCAGTGCTCGTCCCACTGTGCGTTTGGAAGGGTTAACAGTATAGGTTGAAGAGCAAGTTAAATATTAATTGTCTTGATCTTTCCCTGTCCTAATACTGTTCCCCAATTGCAGCAATGGAGCATCTATCTCAGGGAACGAGCTTGTTGCTCCACTCATGCCTTCAAAAGATCAAAATGGTGATAAATGGCAATATTTACAGCAAGAGCTGTCATCTAAGATGAAGTCTCCCCTTTGTCAACTCATTGAACCACAGGTCAGTTCAAATTTCTTTTAATGCAGAATGACCCTTTATTTTTGAAGTGAAAGCACATGCATACAAAACATGCAGAGTACTTAAGTGTTATAAGGAAAGAGATTAAGAAACCTTATTTTCTATGTTGTATCTCTTTGTTTCACTAAGTAATTGGTCTACACAGCAGTCTCTCGTGAAAGGTGTTTGAATAACAAGTAGTGCTTTGCCTTGGATTTTTGTACCTTGGTGATGAGTGTAGTACGTGAACATGAGGGCCAACCATGTGAATTCTCAAATTAAATAGTCAAGTCTGATGCTACAGCCTTTTTTATTTAAGCTTGGAGTTTAAGGGAGCCAAAGGGAGTTAGGTGCCCAATTCCCATAAATTCCATGGATTAAGATATTAGTTCTGGTAACTTTTTGGGCTTGGGAGCAAATACAGATCTCTAGGGCAAATTCGGGCCTGACATTTGCTAGAATGGAATTCCACTTTCCGTGTGTGTGTGTAGAGGGGGTTGTTAAAGTGAGGCGTGGGCTACAGTAGAGGAACACTAGAAGATTTAGTCCGATTCTCCAGGCTGTCACCGCTTAGACAAAACACCTATATACAGATTCACAAGATAAACCCTGAGATTTCAAATAGGAGCTTGTAGTATTAAAAACATTCTGAACAGTCATGGTCTTTCTGAGTTCTTTGCAACAGAAGAATTGCTCTAGTATTTGTCTCTAGACAAGAAACAAGTGAAAGGTAAGATTTGGCATTTTCTGAGGGGTACCTTGAGTCTGAAAAGGTTGAGAAGTACTGAACTAAAACACGAATCCCTCATTCCAGGAAAACTTGACTTGAAGAAACCAAGCATTAGTCTCAGTCAGGACCGCAGCCTGTACTTGTACTGGAGGCTTCCGCCCAGGTCCCAGGCGGCAGGGGGTGCCTACCGTGGCTCCTGGTGGCTGGGAGCAGGGACAGGAGTAACCCCATTTGTGGGGGTGTGCTCTGATGAAGTCTCTAGAGAGCCAAGTGAAGGAGCTCCAGGTGGAGGTGAGCAGACTGCACAGCATCAGGGTGGTCAAGCAGGAGATAGAGGAGTTCAACAGCAAGGCTTTAGAGCAGAAGAATGAGGACAAGAAGATGGAGCAGGAGGACCTGAATGGAGCTGAGTGCAAGATGGTCACTTCAGGCTCCAGGCTGCATGCTGCAAAGGCAACTTCTCTAATTTAGGTGTGCAAAAGGTATAAGACCTTTGCACCACTGGTGGAGGAAGGACCAGAGGCACTTGCACCAGAGGAGGGAAGGAGGCAAGCTCCTGTCCAGAAGAGAGAGTGAGTAGTGATAGTGGACAACTCACTCCAGAGGGGGACAGAGAGTGGCATCTGCCAGTTGGATCCCTTTACACGGGAGACCTTCTGCCTTCTGGGGGCCCATTTCCAGGATGTGATGGATGGGATTACAAAACTCATCCAGCCCTCCAAACACTACCACATGTTGCTCATCCATGTGGGCACAAATGACATGGCCTGGAACAACCCTGAGTGGGTCATAATTGACTACAGATCTCTGGAGGCTGGGCTCAAGGGGTTGGGGGCACAAGTGGCTTTCTCTTCTGTCCTCCCAGTCAGGGGTCAGGGCCCCTGGAGGGACAGTTGTATTGAGGAGGTCAACTGGAGGCTCCAGAGGTGGTGCCACAGTGAGGGGTTTGGATTTTATGATCATGGAACACTGTTCCAGGATAGACTTGTGGGGAAAAGATGGCATCCACCTCACGCCAAGGGGGAAGAAACTGTTTTCTTCCAGGATGGCTGACTTGATGGAGAGGGCTTTAAACTAGGTGCATCAGGGGATTAGTGTGCAGATGGGAATGCAAGCTGGGGGACAGCCAAGCAGAAAGGATGAAGAGAGGACGGTCGAGGAGGTGTTGAGAATTTGGAACGACAGCGGAGTGGTAAGGAACTGGGGGCTACCAGTTAAGTTTAAGTGGGGGGACTTTAAGTTGTCTCCGTCTATGATCAAGTAACAAACCGCTTAGATGTGGGAGACATGGTTGATGTCATATACTGGGATTTTAAAAAGGCCTTTGATATGGTCTTGAGGATGTGGAAAGTACACTGGCCAAGTCTGCAGATGATACTAAATTATGGGGAAAAGTGGTCACCTTAGGTAATAGCATGCAGATCCAAGCAGACCTGGACAAGCTGGAAAGGTGGGCAGAGTGGAACTGGATGCAGTTCAATAAGGATAAATGCAAAGTGCTTCATCTGGGGAGAAGTAACCAGTGACATGAATAGAGATTAGGAGGAGATGTCCTGGCCAGCATGATGGCTGAAAGGGACCTTGGACTTATGTTTGATCATGGGATGAATATGAGCCGCTAGCGCAACAGCTAATAGTATACTGGGATGCATTAGCCAATGTATTGCAAGCAGGGCTAAGGAAGTGATACTTCCTCTCTACTTGGCCCTGGTGAGAGCCCAGCTGGAGTACTGTGTCCAGTTCTGGGCACCGCACTTCAAAAAAGACATGGAGAATCTTGAAAAGGTCCAGGAAAGGACCACAAGAATGATTTAGGGCCTGGAGGACAAACCTTGTGAGGAAAGACTGAGAGATCTGAGACTCTGCAGCTTGGGGAAGAGAAGACTGAGGGGAGACTTGGTGGCCGTCTATAGGTGTGTAAGGGGTGGATATCGGGAGCTGGGAGAAAAACTGTTCACTGGGGCACCTCAGGGGAGGACAAGGAGCAGTGGCCACAAACTATAAGAGGATGGTTTCAGGTTGGATGTAAGGAAGAACTTCTTTACCATAAGGGTGACCAGAAGCTGGAACAGGCTTCCCAAGGCGGTGGTGCAGTCCCCAACCTTGAACATCTTCAAGAGGAGACTGGACAGACACCTTGCTGGGATCATTTGATCTCAATAGTATTCCTGCGCAGAGCAGGGGGGTTGGATTCAACGATTTTTCAAGGTCTGTTCCAGCCCTTAATTTCTCTGTATGTTTCTATGTATGTATGTTTAAGGCTAAAAGTCATGGGGCCAGAACATGGCTAAAAGCTGAAGAAGCTCTGTAGCATGCAGAAATTATAGATACAAGCACATTTTTTGCAGGTGAATTTCCTGCCTAGTATGAAAACAGAACTATAGTATCCAGGTGTCTATTTTTAATGTACTGTAGTGATGTTTTCTAGCAGTCTTGTTCAGTGTTGTCATATAATCTATTCATCTTATTATCATTTTCTTTTCAAATTTTAGATTACTACGAAAATGAACGTCCTGCCCAGAGGGGTGCTTCCTGGTATTGGAACCCCAACTGTGGAGGAAGTGAAGACCTACACCATTCAGCTTGGAGACCTTAGCCAAGAAGCAAATGTTATGAACACACAGGTACAAATGGCATTTGCAAAAATGACAAGGACTTTTGGAAAGCAAGATATAATTTTAGCACTCTAAACAGCCAGTCAAAACTGAGTGTACTGTAAGGTCCATTGTGAGCTATGGACTTGGGTCTGGATTGTCAGAAGCTTTTAGTGTTCTTCTGTAATATTGGCTATTACCCAGATGTAGGCATTTGCTGGCAGAAGCGACATAATTTGTACATTTAAATTGCAGTGAGTAATGAGAAGCCTTAACCAACTTTTAGTTCCTTTCCAATGCTGCATGAATATAACATGAAAGGCTGAGCATAGGATCTTTTCCAAATGGGGGCCTCAATATTTTACTAACTCCATACTAATATTCGTAGCATGAATTAGCCAAACATTTAACTGTTTTATCCAATTCTTTAGTCTCTTTTCTTTCACAATAGCAGCTCTGACTTGGCTGGAAGGGCTGAAAAATGCTATAACTCATCTTTTTCCAGGATAATGTGGCAGAGGAAGCTTCCTTAAATTTGGACAAAAAACTCTTTGAACTGCTTCTGGCAATCAATCGGTGCTTGGATAATATGGAAGAGATGTTGAACACCTCTGTGCTGTCCAGTGAAGAAGCTGCTATGCAGCAGGTGCTCTATGAGGTTTGTATATCAGAGCGTAGGTTTGGGCACATCACTATATTGTTGTTAAGGCAAAAGAGATGGGTACAGTCCTCTTCTCCCATTTTCACTGGGTGTGAATCCAGAGCAGCTCCATGACATGAGCAGATTTACATTAGCACAGAGAATCAGGTTCATTATCAGATGAAAGTAGCAACTTGCATCCTACTGGTTTTTTTTAATGGCAAGTTATTTTTCTTAACAAGGACATTTTCACTAGTCCTGTTCCTTTTCAATCCTTTAGACTCTCTCTGTAGAGCTGCAAAAACTTCACACTGATCTGAGTGATAAAAAGGATGATCTTTTAAAGTCTATTACCTGCGCTGGTGGGAGCACGGATGTATTCTTCGAGTGCTTTAACAACTTGCAGGCACGGCTTGAACGAACTCAGGTGGCTGCTGCTTCTAGAAGCAAGTCAATGAAAGCCGGGCTGGATCATAATAGCAATTATCAGGTACTCTACTGCCAAGTGTACGTCTTGTTTCACAGCATCTGTAAGACATGTCCCTGTTAATGCATTTGGATTATGAATGAGCTGTATATAATGGACATGTTGTTGTTGTTTTTTAAAAAACAAGTCAGAACTTTTTCTTAGCTTCTTTAGAAGCAAACTCCATCGTGCCCCTGTTTTTCTCAGTGATGGTTACATTGGGGCCCTGATTATGGTAGAAACTGTGTGCAGAATGCGGAAGGAAATGATTTGGGGTCTCCCCACTCATGCAGAAACTTACTGTGTTTTAACATGGAGCAGGGTGTGAGAGAGCTGGTGGCTTCCTGCACAGTGGGAATTGGTGGAATTTTGCAGCTGGCATGAACCAGTGCAGAACAGCATTGCCAGGCGCTTCTCTTCACCTCTCCTCCCCCTTCGCCCCCCAGTGCACCGCAGATGAGCTTGCACCGGGAGGAGCATGTTGTTGGCCGCCCACCGGGAGCAGGGTTGGTCTGTAATGTTCACTCTCTGTGTTTGTGTACTTGTTCTAAAGGTTTTTGCCCCAGAAATGGGTATCAAGATAGCTCTGGGTTTATTCTTCAGTGAAAGATGGTGGGGGCTAGAGGGGTGCTGGTGCTAAGATGCATGGTTGACAGCCCAGGGGCCACAAATTCCAGGCCATAGCAGAAGCACTAATGGCACAGCCATGTCAGATTCCAGCAAATCTGTGAATTCCTCTAAATACCTCGTTACAGGGACACAAAAAGGAAGGAAGTGAAAGATAGTAGAGCTTGGTAGGAAACTCTCTAAAACAGGAAAGGAAAAGCAATTCTTCAGGGCAAATCCAAGATACTTAATGTTAATCCCAACATAGTGAAGTCCCTCAGATACCCGAAGAGTGTGTGCATGTGTGTGTGTGTGAGAGAGAGAGAAATATCCAAATCAGTCTTGTAAGTCAGTCTCCATTGAAGTGTGCAAAAGTGAAGACCTCACGCTCTGGATTACTGTGATAAGCAAAGCTCCCGAGATGACAGTGTTTGAAAATAAATTAAGTCACTTGAATACTAAATTATGGTCATTTTGAGGAATATTTGACTAGTAGCACTGAATGTTAATGGGGACAAATTCTGCAGTCCATATTCAGGCAAAATTCCCATAGATCTCAGCAAAGCGATAGTACAGGGTTCAGTTTCAGCAAAACAGGAGAAGTGGTAAGTCTTTATTTTTAAGGCCAGAAGGGGCTATTATGGTAATTTATCCTGTTGTCCTGTGTGACTCACTATAAAAATCCACTCTGATTATTGCTTTGAGTCCATAAGATGTTTTTAAAAAATGAGACTGCTCAACATGCCATGATGAATTGCCATTTCATCCTTGTTCTGCTGTGCATTATTTATCACTGCTATTTTATTATTGAGACTGCTTCTGAGTCTGCTTCTGCTGTCATCTGTTTCCATCGCAGAATGAAATCCGGGTATTGTACAATCGGTTAACTGAGAAAAAATCTACTCTGCAACAATCCTTGAATGCAATACGCGGGCAAGATATTGCTGAACAGCTTCAGGTAATTAATTCAGAGTACTAAAGTAAGGCCAAATCACCCAGCCCTGGACAGTATTGCCTCATCTGTCCTTGTGGCTTTGCATCTAAAAAACTGAGAAACAACTTGGGCGTGGATGCAACTACGTATGGAGCTATTCTAAAAGGGCAGCAGCTATTAGAATAAGTGCTAAGTGAGGAAGTCAGGGACAATACAACTGAAGCAAAACCACTCCCACTTTAACACTGCTTTCTCCAGATATGATCTAGATACACATTTCCTCTATTTTTTTAAATCAGAAAACAGATGCTTATGCACTGGAGTTGCAAAACTTTGAAGCCCAAGTGGCAAAACTGAGAGATCAAGGAGAAAGACTTCAGTTACCTGTTGCTCTGCTCTGTGAAGCCTACAAATTAGAGGTAGGTATCAAAGCCCTGTTGACTAGACATTCGGAGCAGTGAAAAGCTTATAGCCATTTTGCATCCTGGTGTGATATGATACTCTAGAAATGCATGCGTAGGACTGTTCACCTGTGACCCTAATCTGTGACTTGTGTTTAATTTCTAGGATGTTTTAGATGATACTTGGGGGATTCTGAGAGCAAAGTACATGGAATTAAACTGTCCTTTCCTCCATGAGAGTCATTATGAAAGCTTGCTTTGTGGACTGGCAGAGTTGAAAGATATTGGACACAGGAAGATGGCTCTGGATCTGAAGCAGCTAACCAAAAGTAGAGCTGCTTTACAGTCTCATCTGCAAAACCACAAGGTAGAGCACTCACACTGTAACATGTTTCAAATACAGACTACCATGTTTTCTGTGGTGACTTGTCTCTCAGATACTTTAAGTACTAGTCGCTCCTTCTGTTAACATAAGAGAGTCTATAGAAAACACAGCCTTTGTGCCTGGTCTTGAACACTGTCGCTGATGTGCTTGACATCTGCCACTGGGGACATGCGCATAGCAGCTTCACTGATAACCTTCCAGGTCCAGAGTATATTTAGGGATTGGGGTATTATACCCAGCGCCCTAGCAGTATAGACAAGTCTGCTAGACTCAAGGGCCTGGGACTGCTGATCCATTTGTCTTTGCTTTGATCTGTCTTCAAACATGGTGATATGTCGAGGCAAGCTGTTTTGATTTTCCTAGACATTAAAACATGGCTGTAAAATAGTTGTGAGGGGCATTAAACAAAGCATGTGTGGTCAAATGATGAGAGCATGGGGCTGGACGTTGGGACCCTTGAGTAAATTCCTTGCCTATTCACTTTCTGTGTGACTGTGAGTTTTCTGGACCAAATCATGACTTGTAGCCACCAGCCTGAATAGGCCAAGTGTGACCAGCTTTCTCTGATAATCAATATCATCTGGGCAAGTGAATATGTGAGAATCTGTTGAACTCATGTCTTTATTTCTTCCTCCCTTAGCTCTCTTGAAAATAGTGAATGCTATTTGTTGTATTGCATGCGAGTATTTGAAGCCCTCATCTGAAATAACCTAAATTCAAAGCAGTATGTTTTATGATTAAAATCACAATAGACAGATTTAGTAGTAGGAGCCATTTGATTTCAATGGCACCCATTCCATAAAACAGAAAAATAGGATCTACATTACAATATGTTGGCAGTAAATTGTTTGTTTTTCAGGACTTTTTCCGTAAGCTCATCACCTATGTGCTTCTCATGCAAGCATGTTCCAAGAAGGTGACTCCATCTCTCTCAGAAAACAAAGAGAAGTTCTTGAATGAGCTGGTGAAGGAAGTCAGATCACTGGAACAACAGGCTTCCCACTATGGTGTACGCTTAGAGAGCTTACTAAAGGTAATGGGTTAGAAAAAACTTTGAATAAAAACACAGGGAAAACAGCAACTCTTTGTACACTGGGAGTACTCTGCTTACCAGGTCTCATGCCCATATCAGAATAACGGCCTGCTATCCATTCTCTGAATACCTGAAGCTCATTCTTTCTCTTCACAATGTCCTGAAATAAAACTTCCAGTCCATCCCTCTAGCATGACCTGTGTTTCCTGTAATGTGCTTATGATACCTCACAAGCCCTCACTCTGAGAGAAAATCCCATTGAGAAATACCAGTAATACACTAGAATGAAAAGAAATCAATTTTAAAAGACCAGTACCTTAAAAGGAGCATGAACATAATTTTTCAAAGGGAAATCATGTGACACTGAAATCCTCAGTCTGAAGCTACAGCTCGAAAATTTCTCTTTGTTTAACTAAGAACACTGTCTGTACATGTTAAAGCATCAATGTTTTCATAGTGTGGTACAAGCTCAAGGATGAGAGGTACGCTTTATTAAACACATAGTTTTTTTTTTTTAGGAGTGGACAGAATTTGACACAGATTATGCATCTTTCAACAAAGAACTGGAGAAGCTTGCCTCTGCAATGCCTTCTGTGAGCTTGGTGGAAGAAACAGAAGAAAGATTAATGGAAAGGATTTCCCTCCTCCAGGTATTTTTATTTATTTCTATTTAATTAGTTTCCTGTTGCAGGATTATTATGCAGTGTATATCTGGTGCTGACATCCTCATGTCCCCCAAACAGGATCTTTGTCTTCTTTTGCCTACGGTAGAAATGGTGCTTAATGCTCAAATATACATTTCACTGTGAAAACAAAGCATTTTTTACCTCTTTGATAGTAACTGAGAGGAGGACCATTTGTAGCTGAGTAATTTCAATGAGTTTTTCTAAGGAGATAGTGCCCATAGTTCCTTCATAGAAAATTAGGGTTGGCAGGGACCTCAGGAAATCAGATGTTAGGCAGGTTATAATATGTCATAAATCCAGTGTCTATATTTAGTCCATGATTTTTTTGTATCTAGGAGGTTGATGAAGTGAAGTTCGTAAGCCCATCTGTGAAAGGTATTTTGTAAATTCCCTTTGAGTATTAGAACTGAAAGATTGCAGAAAGAGAGTGTGTTTTTTTTGTGTGAGAAATGTACCCACACAGGCAAAGCCATCCCTGGGAGGTGGGAAGGGGGTAAATCGGGGTGATCACCCCCCACCCTCCACTTTGGGGGGCCCTGTGGACACTGCAGTACAGGCCCTGCTGCCATCGCCAGCTTCTGCGGGTGATTGCCACTCCTTTCCCTTCCCTCTCTTCCTCCCCCTCCCCCCCACCGGCTTCTGTGGGTGATCACCACCCCCACCCCTACCCCCCTGCCCCACACAGGCTGATATGCCCCGGGCCCTGCACACCCCTAAAGATGGTTCTACCCACAGGTAATTGTGCTTTGATAGATTTTTGGTGTGCGTTTATTCTGGTGCACAGTTGTTGTTTGGTGTCTCCTATGTATTTTTCATCAGGTCATTTGGTGCATTGGATGCATTACATTTTGGGAGGTGCAGGTGTAAGATCCAGGAATGCTGATGGTTCTGTTGTGGGGTGTAGTAATTGTGGTGGGGGGTGGAGATGTGTTGGCAGGTTTTACATTTCTTGTCATTTCTGGTCTAGATCCATTTGGTGTGTTTTGAGCTGTAGGAAGTTTGTTTCTGGTGTTGAGGTTAGTGAGGTTTGGTGCTTATTAGAAGGCTAGGATGGGTGGTTTTGGAAAGAGCTCTTTAAGAATTGAGTCTTTTCCTAGTATGGGTTACAATTGTTTGAGGATTTTCCGTATAAGTTTCAGGAAGGGGTGATATGTCATAACAGTGGTGTGTGATTCATGGGGGTTTTCCTTCTGTGCTGCAGGAATTTTTCACACGGTATCATAGTGGCTCTTTCAAAAGTGTGATCTAGTTCTCTGGAGGAGTGTCCTGGTTGAGTGAAAGCCTTTTTGAGATTTGTGAGGTGGTGATTACAGATGTTCTCCTCAGTACAAATTTGGTGGTTTCTGAGGGCTTGGCTGTATATTACAGGTTTCTTGATGTGTTTAGGGTGATTGCTGGTTCTGTGCAGATATGTATGTTGCTCTGTGGGTTTCTTGTATATCGTGGTCTGTATTTTACCATTCTCAACAGTGATCATTGTATCTAAACAGGAGATGTTGGTGCTGAAGTATTCAAGAGATAGTCTGAGAGAGGGGTGGTGATTGTTGAATTGCTGATGGAAATTATTGCTAAAATCATAGAGGTTAGGGTCGGAAGGGACCTCAACAGATCATCGAGTCTGACCCCCTGCCTAGGCAGGAAAGAGTGCTGGGGTCAAATGACCCCAGCCAGATGCCTATCCAGCCTTCCCTTAAAGACCCCTAAGGTAGGGGAGAGCACCACCTCCCTTGGGAGCCCATTCCAAATTTTGGTCACCCTTATGGTGAAGAAAAATTTACAGGACAAAGAGCAGAACAATTTACAAGACAAAGAACTGCCCAGAAGAGAAGTCAATAGTAAAATCCTTTCTGGGCCTAAGTGATACCTTACAGTGCAGAAAGGATTCATATTCAGATTGTGCCGAAGACAAAATAGGCACTATTTGAGTCAAGGATGCATAAGGCCCCTGAACTAAAGAGTTTACAAGATCCCCAAGGAGATGTATTTGTAAGGAAGAATGTCGCCTCAGTTTGAGAAACATGGACCCAACCCTGCAACCTTCACAGGACAGCCCCACTGAAGTGACTGGGAGCACTGATCTGATTAGTAGCTTCTGCACTGAGCACATTTTTATAGGGTGTGCTGAAACAGTGTACTGCAATTGTATGAAAACTCAAACAGAAAACTATTA
Source organism: Crocodylus siamensis (assembly GCF_052110815.1). NCBI lineage: Eukaryota > Metazoa > Chordata > Crocodylia > Crocodylidae > Crocodylus > Crocodylus siamensis. The sequence goes on along the minus strand of NC_143396.1, from coordinate 281,700,418 downwards.
AGTATTTTTATTCACAAAATCAATGTATACGACATCCACTGGTCTCCCCATGTCCACAGAGTCAGTCATCTCATCATAGAAGGCAATCAGGTTGGTCAGGCATGACTTGTCCTTGGTGAATCCAGGCTGATTGTTTCTAATCACCTCCTTCTCCTCCAGGTGCTTAGAAATGGATTCCTTGAGAATCTGCTCCGTTGATTTTTTTTTTTTTTTTCCCAGGGACTAAAGTGAGGCTGACTAGTCTGTAGTTCACTGGATCTTCCTTTTTCCCTTTCTTAAATATGGACACTTCTCCAATCATCCGGGACCCCTTCTGATCACCATGAGTTTTCAAAGATGATGACCAATGGTTCTGCAATCACATCAGCCAACTCCTTCAGCACCCTAGGGTGCATCCCATCCGTCCCATGGACTTGTGTATGTCCTGCTTTTCTAAATAGTCCCTTGCCTGTTCTTTCACCACTGAGCACCGAGGGCTGCCCAATGCAGTAGTCTGGGAGCTGACCTTGCCTGTGAAGACCAAGCAGAAAACAGCATTGAGCTGGCCAGGCCTTCGAATAAGAGCCTCATTTGAGACTGAGCAGTGCTCCTTGTGGACAGTACTAAAGGATCCCTGAGAAACATGTACTCAAACTGCATGAGTCTGCATGATAGCAGCATTCACTGTGCAGGACTCTGATGCCCTAGTTATGCACAGCGATTATAGGTCTGAGTCATCTCACACTTAAACCTGTGTAATTAAGGAATGGCTCTTAAATTGGTGGAGGCACACTGATATAAAACCCACACGATGGGAGCATCAGATCAATGTCTTTACATGCCCGAACCAATCAGGTAGAAAATGCTATCAGGCTAATCAGTCTCTTCCCAAAGTCTGAAAATGATCAATTAAGTCCTTGAATTCTCTTTTCCAAGGATAACAGACTTACTGGGCTAGACATTGGATAACCTGCGTCAAGCTTTCAGGAAGTGGTGCATTTCAAATGGGAAAGTTACACCCTCTCATCGCCAAGGAGTTCAAATCCATCCAGATCTTAGTTTCTGGCTGGTTTTGAGTCAGTTGCCACTTCAACTGAACAGCTCCGTATAAGTAATCTTGGATCTCTTTGCTACCTTTTTTGCTTTCCCCTATTTGAAGTATAGAGTTTATAAATGCCATACTGGACTCCAGAGTGACAAAGGTAGATCCCCCACAAGATGGACTTCTTCTACAGGCCCCCTTTATATGTACAGGTAAAGGTGTGATGGGATCTAATGTGTGATCTACACGATTGTCTCTCCTGCCATGCCACTTGTGCATAGCAGAAGGCAGGATTGTGGGATCCCACACTAGATCCCATTGCGCCTCATTGCCAGTGCGGGGGGAATCCCTCAGTTGGGGGGCTCCTAGCTACCAAGATGCACTATGCACCCTCAGGACTGGGAATCGTAGCAGCCCCCAAAGTCTGGGGCTTTCACGCTGGCCACGGTGCACCTCTGTGGCTAGGAGCCCTGTCATGTTACAGGGCTTCCAGCCTAAGGGGAGACCTTGCTACATGTGCAAATTAAACTTGGTAGCAACTGGCTGTACATTAGTACATATTTTTGAGGTCTTACCTTATAGCTGGTTGTATCTTTTTATTGTGTGCTAACTATTTTGCACATGTAGCTGGTCTCCAAGTAACTGCACAGTTGCACAGGTAATTGCATGATACTTGTAACATGTAGAGGGGGCCTGAGGTCATGGACCTACAAACAAGCTACTGTGAAGCAAGTGAGGGTGTTAACTTGATAGTGAGTAAGCATCCAGTATGCCTATATGCATGCTCTTACCCTTGGTGGAGTAGGTCTACGAGCCAGTACCTGTGAGACTATACTCAAAACTCCCCAACTCAGTGAGGATTCCTGATTTACTTAAGTTACCCATGTTTTAATCCATGTTGATCTTGTGTTGTTCTGTTTCCTTAACCAAAATGTCATGTGGCACAAAGTTAAATGCCTTATGGAGGTCTGTTGTACTGCATCAGTACTATTAACCTTTTATCAATCAAACTTGTAATCTCATCAGAAGACAATCTCTCACCCTTCTTGTCTGCATTATGTTTTCAGTTCTTGGCTGTTTGATTGTGCGCACGTTTGTTTGAATGCAGATACAGTTCTTTAATGGTCCAAGTATTTTAAGTATAATGAGGAGTGTTGTTTTTTTTTCTCATGCTTGTATATGTTTAGTGTCTTTATAGAAATCCATACTATCCATCCATAGGGTAAACAAATGGCTATTAAAATATGCAGCTCTAGTGAGGGCAAATGTGTTTGGATTTTCTTGAATATCTCTGATGAATATGGGTGGCAGAAACTCTCAGTACGTTTTGTGATAGGAATTCTGTTTCATGCAGTGGAGCTGTTGTGGTATTTTCATAATGTATTACAAGGATAATATGGAAAAAAAACTTATGCTTACCACTGTTCATTTACAGAGAATAGAAGCAATGCCAGTTGTGAGGCTAATGTATATTTTAGTCACCCTATTTCTCATTTTAAAAATATGTTGTTTTGCAAACTGTTTATTCTCTGCTTAGCAAATCAAACGAAACATTGATGAAAAACATGCCAGACTCTACCAGATGGTGAAAGAAGGGAAGAAGTTGAAGACTGTGGTGAAGTGCTCTGAATTAGCGAGCCAGATTGTGAAGCTAGAAGAACAATGGCTGTCCTTAACTAAAAGAGTTGGCCAGGAACTGCACAGACTTCAAACCTTACTCAAACTTTTGGTCAGGTAGGTTGTTATTTCAGGAGCAATTGCAGGTAGGAGCTGTTACGTATCAGTTCTCAGAAAATTTGTCACAAAATCTTCTTTACTCCTATTTGCTTAATCACTGTAATAAAACTGCATAGGTAAATGAAAATCTAATAATGTCAGAAGTATCAAGTTTTTTAAAAAAGGGCAGCAGCTTCTCCCGTGAAACAGGGCAATGGGAGGAGAGACTTCAGTTACAGCACAGGGTTGTATGACCTGTAAGTGGCAGCAGGCACTTTCTGCTGGAAAGGTGGGCAATTCTGAGAGAAGATTACAGACATTATTAAGAGATCTAATTGCTTCTAGTCTGTTAACCCATTTTACTTTGTTTCCATAGCTACAACAGAGAATCCGATGAGTTAACCAAATGGTTGGAATCTGCTCAACAGAAAATGCAGTTTTGGAAGGAGCAGTCTCTCGATGTGTCACAGGACCTTCCTACTGTCAGAAACAATATAGACAGCTTATTTGTAAGTCACTAATCCTGCAGTGCTTTTATGGGAGGTGATGATTTCCAAGAGAATAGCCATGCAGAGCTCTGCTCCGGGCTGTTCTTATACATACCCTGGCCCAAAATCTGCCAGTGGGGTAAGCCAGGTGTTAGGGGGTTGCACACCACTCTCTCAGAAAGGAACTTGTCTTTTAGACCTACTCATTGGGAGTTAGAGACTGGGCTGCTTTGAAACAGAGATCTGACCACCCTGAATATCCTGATAGATGAAAGGGAATCAGATTGTCATTTTTTCCTCATCCCTGAAAGGTGTCCGTATGTCACAGGAGCTCTCTCAAGTCACTGGAGTTCCAACCTAAGAAGGAAGGGTCAAATGAAAGTGGGCCCTGCTGGGTGAAGGAGGGTGTGTGGCAGTAAAAGGTCCCTGTAGGCAGACAAAGCAGGAAGACCTGGGATGGCATCAGTGTTATGCTCTTTCTTTTGTATTCTGAAACTCAGCTGGTTTCAAGTTTGCATCAACCCAGGTGAATTTTACCAAGTGTCAGTGTGACCAGAACGGTAAGCTGTTCGGTCAGTCGCTTCTGTGCCTGAAAACCCTGTGGTGTTTTTGTTTAAAAAAGAAAATCTCACTTTTAACCTCTTTGTATACCTCAGGCATTCTCAAAGGAAGTAGATGAAAAATCTTCCTTGAAATCCTCAGTCCTGAGTGCTGGCAACCAGCTCCTTCATGTGAAACAGGCCGATGTTGCAGCACTTAGATCATCTTTAGCAAAATTTGAGCAAAAATGGGCTGAACTGATCACTCAGCTTCCAACCATCCAGGAAAAGTTTCACCAAGTAAGGAACAAGTCTTAGTTTGAACCTTAGCTTCAAGAATAATTATTTTTAAAACTTTATTGCTGGAACTCAGCTGAATGTTGCATAATGCATGCCAAGCACTGTTCTCTTTAGGGCTTAATTACCCAGGTGTCTCACTTCTGGAACGTCCTTGATATTATTATACTAAGGCTTAATTTTTGCTGTATTTCAGCCTAGGTAATTGTGCTTATGTCCATCATTCTCATATTTTGTAGAAAGGTTAGCTTTCAGAGGCAGTAGTTATCTTGTTCCCAGAATTCAGGCTTCCACACTTCTTGTTTTGAGATTTCTAGATTTTGAACAGGAGGGCTTCTCTGCAAATTGATACCTAGATAATTTTAATAGGGGAGGCCTTTAAAGATGTCATCTTCTTTGATATTTCTAGCAAGTTTAAGTACAGACCCTTTGTTATATTCTTTATCTCCAGCTCCAAATGGAAAAGCTTCCATCTCGTGAAGCTATCACCGAACTAATGGTCTGGATGAACCAGGTGAAACAACAACGGGAAGATGAGCCTGCAGTAAATTCACAAAGTGAATCATCCGAAGTCAGAAGCCTTCTCCAGAAGTACAAGGTAAATATGAAGACAGAAGGAGAGGTTTCACACCCCAGCAATGGGTACAGGCAAGACCTTTCTCTCATGCAGCCTCCCACTTGGTGAGGACTTCTCATATACAAAGTTACCTCCACATCGCCCCCTTTCAGATCCCCCACTAAAGCTCTCCTTTGCTGGATGCCTACAGGAAATTTGCCAGCTGGGTAAGCCTCTGATGTGCTGTAACTCCTGCCTATCCTGCTAACCACTACTGTGGGGGGTGGTGTTTATGCTCCCCTTTCTGCCTGTTTCCTTCTGTATCTCTGTTATCTTTTAATCTCCATGGAAGAGAGAGTTTTTAATTGTGCAGCGCCTAACATGGAGTCCTACTTTATAACAGTGGCCCTGAGGCACTAATACAAATAATTATATTAGCAACAAAAGCCAGAATAGAATAGCTGCTTGTTTAAAGGTGCCTTCGAGGTGAGATCGAAGCTCATAGGGGATAGATCACTCTAAAGAGGTTTGGTTCGATTCTCTCCCTGTATAGCATATGCTTCTGCCACTGTTGGGGACAGGAGGCTGGGCTAGAGGGACCATTGGCCTGACCCAGTATGACACTTTTTATGTTCTTATGTTCATTGGTATACTTGGGAAATTTAATCCTTTAGCTGCAGAGATACTGCTCTCTTTCCTGTGAGCACTTCGGGATCAGTTTCTTGGTTGTGATCATATTTTAAACCTAGGAGCCCTGGGTCACAGAACTGTCCACAGCCTTATCTTTGCAGAGAGGGCTCCAAAATTTGTAAGTGAGATAAGGTTGGTGATAGTCCTGTATCCCTTCCCATGCATTCCCAAAGGGATGGAGACATGAGTCAGTACCTGTATAACAGTATTTCCTGCTGCCCTCAGGCAGGACTGTACTATATATGAGTTTCAAAAACTGTGGTTATGAGAGAGACAGTCTGTTCTCTTTTGCCCATATGCTTTCCTCTTTTCAAAGAAAATAAGGGGTGATTCAGTTCATATTTACCGTGGGGTAGAATCTTCCCTGGAAAGATTTGTGTGAGTGAAGACAAAGGAGCAGCCCTAACATTTCTTCCTCAGCATGGGTATAAGATATTTAATGTACAAGCAAGGGTTCCAAAGTCATTTTTGCTACTGTAGTCGTTTAGATCAGACAAGAAAGTATGCAGCTGGGGAAAGCATCATCCCATCTTAGCCTTCCTGGGAAGCATTAGCAGGGCAATGTGATTTTGTGGGGAGAGCAGTGGATTGGGGCTTGAGACTTGCACATTTTATTCTTTTCTCTGCCTGCTGGATGACCTTGGGGCAAGTTGCTGCTTTCTGTGATACGTTTTCTCCACCTGTGAAATTTGGCACAATTTTTAGTGCCCTTTTTTGTGAAGCTCTCTGAGCACTAGGGATGAAGAGCATTTTAGAGGAGGCAGGCAATAATGTCAGGAAAAATGAGGGATGACTTAAGGTCACTTCTAACTTGAGACTTACAGGAAATGTGCTGTGCTATGGTTCCAAATTTAAAAACTCACTAAATGCCTCAAGGTTGCACCCTTATTTGGCAGGTGCTGGGTTTTATCGTATTAAAATGACTGCCTTGCCTGCTTTTCAGGAATACTTGATGGAAATGAACTTTAAACAGTGGATGGTGGATTTCGTTAACCAGTCACTATTGCAGACGAGCACCTGCGATGTGGAAAGCAAACGCTACGAAAGGACAGAGTTTGCAGAGTGCTTAGGGGAGATGAACTTGCTGTGGCATAGGCTACAAGGCTCTCTGAAGAGAAAGGTCTGTTTGCATGCCATAGCTTTTTGTCTCCTATGGTTTTGATCGGATGTTGTAGTGCTCTGTACTTCCACAAAAACTTTCTTCCTGGGTCGCAAAGTACTTACACGCATGTTAAGTCTCTTAACCCTCCTGTGAGATGCAACGGATGAGTGTTAGCAAACCCACATAGTTAGGTCCTACTCAGTTCACAGTTTTGCAGATTTCACGGAAATCGTGAAATCGTGCAATGTCTGCAAAATCCACCACCAAAAAAAAAAACTTACTAAAAGTAAAATGCTGGTTCCCCAGTGGGAGTCAGAGGTCCTCATGGCTGCTGCAGCCCTGCAGCGCAGCCGTCTGGGGAAGGAGGGGGGCAGGCACCGCTGGCACAAAGGGAAGCAACCAAGATAGCAGTGGCAATCCTTCTCCCCTCCTCCCCCCGTTCCTTGCTGCTGCTTGCTTGCCATGCAGCCCTGCCCCCTCCATCAATCATTGGTGAGGGGTGGGACCACATGACAGCGAGCCCTCTTGCCCAATCAGCAGTGAGGGGCAGAGTGATCAGGATCCCTCAGCCAATCAAAGGTGTTGGGGGTGGCACTGTGATAAGCCTGCAAAAAGGTGGCTGGCCCCACAATTGTCCACCTCGCTCTTCGATTTTGATAGGTCCCTACATATAGGAGGAGTGGGTATGACTAGGAAATCGAGAGAAGATTGACAGTGACTATCAGGAACCAAAGGATCACAATGGTGAGGTTAGGTGATCAGATGGGGCTTCGTTGATCAGAACAGTTACAATTCAGTGAGAGAAAATACAAGGCAATATGTGGACAGGAACAGTCCTCCACCAGCAAGTAGATGGCCAAAACCCACTCGGCAGCCACCGGGTTGCCAGTGATGTTTAAATGGAGGAAAACACCTGTGCCTATTATAGATCGTGTTTAAACGAGGGGAAAGATGCCAGTTTCTCTCTCCACCTTTTCTACTGAACTTTGTCATTGAATCAGAAAGGAACTTAAAGAGCATCCAACCCAATGCACTGCACAGATGAAAGGATTCACTACTCCTAAACTACCCCATCCAGCCTCTTCCCAAAAACCTCCAGTGAAAGAGTTTCCATGAGCAGCTTTGTTCCAATGTCCCACTTCTCTGACAGTCGAGAAGCTTTCCTAAGACTTAGTCTATAGCTGCTCTACTGCAGTTTAAGCCCCCTGCTTTGTGTCCTGCCATCTGCAGTGAGGGAAAGTGGCTGTTCTTCTGTATGTCTTCCATTCAGATATTTGAAAACTGCTATCATGTCCCCTGCTTCAGGCTAATCATACCTAGCTCTCTGAAGCATTCATTCTTTCAGACACAATATTGTTAGAATAAATATCCTCCACAATATTGTTAGAATAAATATCCTCCCTGCATTAGATCCTGTGTATGGCTGTATCTTGTCCTGAGCTTTAGAAAGCTGGAGAAGCCACCCTTCTTAAATTTGGCAAAGGCTGCAACTAAAACAGGATGGTAAAACTTCAACAGACTTTCCATACAGCGTCACCCAAGCTCATTGAGAGTTCCTGCTGGGAGGTTTCCTGATGGAAAAATCAGTTTCAACAAAATTAAAACTTTCCGCAGGAATTTTTTCAGTTTTGATGAAAAATGGTAACTCTTCTCCCCTCCCTGATCAAAGCCACTTCTAGACTCCATGGCACTATGGGATGCCTCCAGGCAAGGAGCTAGGCTCTTTGGCTTCTCAGCAGCTGCCTGGAAGCCTGATGGGGACGCGGGTGTCTGGGCTCTGTGGAAACCTGCCCGGATGGTTCTCGGGGATACCTGGACCCCTGGCTTCATGACCAGCAGGAGCCCACATTTTTGTGTCCATTGGCTTTCCAAACTCAGCAGTTTCCTGCTAGGGAGGTGGGCAGTCTATCAGACCAGCGAGTCTCTGCACCTGCCTGCCGGGTAGACAGCCAGAAAATGGACCGGTCCCATTTTGGCCTTCCCAAACAGAAATGTCTCGGCCTTGCCCTCCTGCCACATTTGCAAAGTTGGTGTGGTTCCCATTCACGCTGGTGTGGAGGAAAAAACCTTCAGGATGCCAACATTTCTCATGGAGGAGAAAATCCCATTACTGCCATCTCAAGGTATAGCTAAATTCAAGCGAAATGTTTTAATCCTGTAATTTACAGATACAGGGATTGGAACATATTCTGGAGATCATCACTGAGAATGAAAACAAAGCCCAAACCCTGAGTAGCTGGCTGGAAGCTCAAGGCGAAAGGCTGAAATCTTTGCAAAAACCAGCAAGTCTAATCTCGGCACAGGACACGCTGGAAGACTGCAAGGTGAAAGATGTTCCTTATACTGCAATCATTATGATTAAAGCTTCTGAGCTTTTATACATCTTACGCATGTTAAAAAAAAAAAAAAAAAAAACCTGAAGAAGCCTGCCATCATTATGCAGGATATCACTAAAATGGGAAGTTCAGGGAGATAAGGAGCCAAACCTTCCACTGCTGTAAATCAATATAACGCTGATTTACCCCTCCTGGAATTTGGCTCCAGATGTATTATTGCTCTGTTGTTTACTGAACTGGTTTATCCTTTGGATAATTGGCACCATCACAGCAGTTTTCAATGTTATAACTACTTTATTTTTGAGTTTCTTCCAAAAAAAATAGCTCATTGCACAATGCTAGGAAAAGTCATTTGCTCAGTTTGTGTAGAATGGCTTGGTGGTAATTGGGTGACTGCATGGAGTCTTACTCTGCTTTTGCATTGTCATGCTGTCATGCCACACACGCAGGGTATTTCAGGTATTTACCATCAAAATAAGACGTTAGCCCCCGTTACTCTGAAAATATTCAGCTGAATCTTCTCTTCTCTTTTCTTGCGTGAAATGTTTGATCCTTTTATTACCATGGTTACTCATCTCTCTCCTATGGTATCTTGCTACTGTTCTCCTGCAGTGCCCATATTAATGCTGAGTACTCGTTTATCTGTAGCTTCTCTGAAATGTATTGGGAGAAGATTGTGCCCACTAGTAAGATGCTTGGGGTGTCTCTAAAGTAGCACACATGACTGCAGCAACTTGGAATTCCAAAGCTGAAGTGACAAAAAGTACTTTGTTAAGTTAATTTACTCCTTTCAAAATAGATGCAGTGTTTTGAATATTTGAATTTTTAAGAGTTTCTGAGCTTTTGTACATCATTAACAGAAGATGAGGGCTAGCTCAGAGGGCAGCATTTTAAAGATGCTGTCCTGCCTGGACACAGAAGCAGGCCACATATACATGTTATTGCACTATGGCTTGAGCAGAGTTTTCCTGAATAGATTGGAATCCCCTTAATCACGCTGGGCAGCAGTTAGTCCCACGAGTCATCCCAGTTTATTGCAGTCCAGAGTCCTTATGGCAGTAATTTCTTACTGTTGTGAGCATAAGGGGCTGGCCATCTCGCCCTAAACAAGATTCAGGGATCTAGCCAAGTTATACTTGAAAGGGGAAGGGGGAAGTGGCTTAAAGAAATACCTTTTATGTTTTTCAGTTCTAGGTCAGTCACTCTAGGTCACTTGTTTTGTCATCCTTCCATAAATCAGAGCATCCTCAGAGCTGTTCTAACCCATGCCCACTGCAAATAATGTCATGGTAGCCAGTTGGATGCCACAGACATCCAAGGTGCTCTCACTGTACCCATCCTCCGTTTAACAAGAGGGGAAGATGTGGAAGGACTGAGAGCCGACACACCAATGGAGTCGTCTGCTGCTGTGCTGGGAAGACTACGAAGGAGCTAGCGTGGTACTCGGCCCTCAAGTCCTAGCTCCCTTCTAAATGCAGGGTGCCGCAGTCCAGTGCAGTGTCTCATGTTCTGCCTGTAAGAGAAGGCCTAGTTCCTCATGTCCTGGTGAACTTGTTTGTGGAGGAACGCAGCTGTTCTTATAATCAGAAAAATGACCCAGGCTCAAGCTGTGACTAAAATAAAGTTTGCTGTGCTTTTTCTCCCTTTAGGAACTAGAAAATCAGCTGGGCATTAAATCCAAAGCTCTCGATGAGCTGAAACAGAATTGCCTGGCTCTGGAGGCTAGCGAAAAACAAACCCCAGCAGATACGGCTGCCAGAATGGATCAGCTGTATGAAAGGAAGAACAAAATCATCAATCAGGTAGGCAGACGTGTTCTGCATTTATATTTCTCTCTAGAATTCAGCCTCAGTGCTCATATCGCCGACCTTCTCCAGGGAGGTCCTGTATTTCTGGGCAGTGCATCGGCAACTTCATAGTAAAGAACTCTCCGTTCTTTGTCATCTCAAGCGTGTCCTCTGTATGTAACATCATGTGCAATGCTATTTTTTTTCCTACTAGAAGTGTGGCCTAGTTAGGACTTGTTTATACCAGCGGGTGGCAAGTCCCAGCACTGACATGTTTTGAGCACCTGTGCCCACAGGTACGTTCTGTACCTAGAAGGCTGCTGGTGAGCTTCTGAGCGGCATCGCCCTGTGCTTGCTCTTGAGCCCTTGTTCTCTGGCTCATCTGGGAACAGCTGTGGGGATAAGCTTGGAGCAACCTCCCAGACGCTCTCAGATGTGGAGCCTGCCTGCAGGCATGGCTGTGGGGACATGTTCGAGTTCATCAGTGCTAGGACTTGTCACCACCCTGGTGTAGCCAAGCCCCAACGGCCAGATGGTGACGTGAGGTACAGCCCTAAACATGTGGTGATATTTAACCATGCCAAGCCTAGAGTAATCTCAAGTATTATGACTTGCATGCTTGCCAGAGGCACAGTTTCATCCCTGCATTCTCCTTGTTCCCTGGGGGGCAGTGACTTGGTTGCTGTTGCTTCAGCAGTAAATTGTCCCTCTTACAGTATCATGGCTCGGATACCTAGCCAGGTTAGAACCAAAGACCTACACATTCCCCACGTCATCCCTATGCTTCTCACCTGGTCCAGGTAAAGAGCTAACAGGTGACTAGAGCTGTTTATTCCTATATATCAAAACCTACAAGACAAGGGTAGAAAGACAGGGGATGTCCTTATTATCATGTCCTGCATTACGTGGATGTGTAGTTAGTCAGAATATAGCCCTCAATCTTGGAAGGTGAGAACCTGCCATGGGGGCATTCTTCTTGCAGAAAAACAACTCTGGAATAGGTCCCTGGTTTTGCTCTGGTGGTACTATCAAAGAGATCGTGACAAATTAAAACCTTGTCTGCCCTGATTGTGACAAAATAACTGTAATAGTGAAAAAGGGCACAAGGAAGACAAAGGAAATACATCACCTTGCACCCAGCAGAGCTCAAGTACCAAGCGAGAATCCCAGAGTTCCTCCAGCACCTGATGAATATGAGTCCTAGGTTTTGTTCCTGCCTAATCTGTATCATTGTGGTACAATAGTAAAGGCCCCACAGGTCTCTAGAGCACTGTGTTATTTTATTAGAAGCCTGTTCTATCAAAACAGTTTCTGTTGATTTGTGTCTAAAAGTGAATGAAATTGCCAGATCTGTTGTCTGTTTCCCAAGGAGACCGAGGTCCTAATTGCTACAGCATTTTATCTGCTAGCTTGCACACTGATATTGGCTGCAAAGAGTCACAGCAATATATTTCTGTATATTTTCATCTTGCCAGGGGCTCTGGAGTTGTAGCTGCCCAGGCAGTGTTGCCTGGGTCTCAGATTGAATTTGTATTTTAAACTAAGTATTATATCCAAGATACTGCACGCGCTCAACATGGACCCTCCACAATCACTTGTTAAGTAAAAGAATATATTAATTAGTCAACTCCTTTCACATTACTGTTGAGTGTGCATGAAAACTTCTTAAGATATTTTAATGAAATTATTTTTTTATGAAATTCCCCAGGAAGGAGTTACAGTGCAAAGACTTTATAAGATGGGAGTAATCCATTTCTAAGTAAAAATCATTTTTTTGCAGGTGGCACAGCTAAAGACTTCAATCCACTCAGTGTTACAGCAGTGGAGAACCTATGATGAAGCCTGTGAAAATGTTAACCTGATGACAATCAGATGTTTGTACCGCATAGAACATACCAACTCCTCCGTGATATCATTAGAAGCTTTGAAAAACCAGATGGAAAATCTCCAGGTAAATCTGCCAAGGACAGAGTGGTTGTATAGCACAAACATTGAAAAAATCAGTAAGTTCCCTCTCCAGAAGATATCGGCTCAGAGCCTCACCGTGAACCTAGCTAAAAGCCTACTGAAGTCAATGACTAAGTCTAAATCCTTGCTTATGTGCATGTAGGGTGGCCATCATAAAAGACATTCTGGTTTTCTGCTATTCTGTCCTCTATCCTCTATTGATTCAAAATCGGACATCTTTATGTTCTCTATTTTTCTCTTCAAGAGAAGAATAGAGGACATAAAGGTGTCCAGTTTCATATCAATAGAGGACAGAAGACAACTGGACTGCCCTCTGTGATGGCCACCCTGTGCCCATGTACACGCACACATGCACATGTACATAGGCAACACATGGGGAGGCCAAGAGGGGACCTGAAATTGGCCCTTGCCGGCTGGTGCCCCCCAAGGAGTGCCGGTTGGTGCCCCACTCCCCCACCCCAAGGTGTGCTGGCAGCACTTCCAGTTTGCCACCAGCACTGGGGACCCCCCCTCGTTTGGTGATTGGCCGCTGGGGGACCCCCTGCCCATATCAGTGCCCCCCCAAGCCAGGAGGCACCAATTTGCCCATGTGCACACAGGCACACGCACACCCCTGCACCAATTTAAATAATAGCGTGAATATTACACTGACTTAGTTAAACGGCATAAAGGCCTGTAATTTTCATTAAGTTTATTTTGGCTAACTATATACCTTCCAGAGCAGAACAAATTAAAAGAATGAAAAATCATTTTTAAGCATCCACTGATGTCATTAAATCAGTGCAGGTTTGTGCAGAGATGCAACAAGCAATTTCTGTACTCTGGGCAGCAGCAGTAGCCACTGCCATTCTTATATCCCCTCAACTCTGGCACCTGGGACTGGTGCTCTACTTGCCCACCCCTAGTTAAGCTATTGGGCTTGCATATGTCTGGTGAAAAAAGAAGCCAGATCTGAATGTCCACACTTTGCCTTTTATCTGCCTTCACTTTACAGAGTAAAGAAGAGTCAAACCCTGTATGTTCATAGGACTTGGTTTATTTTGATCTTATCTCCCGTTCCTTGTGACTTCAGATGTAAAACATGAATTTCAGACAGACTCCCTGGTTGGACTGGGAATAAAATCTCTACGAAAAGACACATTCCATTTTAAAATGAATCATTGGAACTAAATAAATGAAATTACCTAAAAAATCAATCATGGGTGTCCCCCCTCCACACACACACACACACACACACACACACACACACACACACACACACACACACACACACACACACACACACACACACACACACACACACACACACACACACACACACACACTCCCCTCTTTAAATGTAGAATGTCAAGCCAGTTATTTTTTTCAGCTATTTGCCAGTCCTTGTTCTAATTCTTAATCCATTTTTGCTTTGAATCGTATTTCTTCACGAGTAGTTCCACTGGATGTTACTTGTATGAGTAATTACTTTTTCAAGTAAAAAAGGATCACGTAAGTTGTCCATAATTCATTGTAGCTTTTTTTTTAATTTCTAGCAGCAAGTATTAGTAAGAATGATAAACTAACAATTCCTCACAGGTATTGAATTATTACTACACTATCTCTATTAGTCCTCAAGGAAAACTACACTTTAGTACAATGAGCTCTAGCTCGTTCATCTTGATAATTAATTACTGTTGCACATTTTTCAGTCCTTACAAGATGAAACAGAGAAAAGTGAAGAAAGTTGGGCCAAGCTCTGGGCTGCTGCCAGTAACCTCAAGCAGTGCTGTTGTCCATCCTTTGCTGAGATTATTGAACAGAAGTGCCAGGAGGCACTTACAAGGTAAACCTGCAAAAAAGACATAGGGGAAATGTTAGTAATGACGTCCTTGCTACTTTCAGGTACTGGGATGCCTAGCTAACTCGGTAGGTGTGGGCCTTGTCCTATTGATTTCAACAGGCCACCTCGTGTACTGAAAGTTTGGCACTTTCTTATACAGTTTGGAGAATCAGCATCTGTTGTTCTTACTGTATTGCCTTATTGTAACTATGGGTGATAAACTAAAATGAAAAGGCAATAGGTGACATAGTAAACGTGCAATGCAATTCCCATGGCAAGGATCTGCTCTGTCATACTGATGTAAGTCCAGGGAAGCTTTACTAGCACTTTTCTGAATCTCATCTGTGCATGCAAGGGCAAAGCACTGGTTTAATGCTGTATGTTGGTAGGTGGATGTCAGTAATTGAAGACCTCGCAGATCAAGTACAGAAAGCTCAAGCTTTGTTACCACTTTGGGAGTTGTATGATGGTTTACTCATCGAGGCAAAAGCAAAGTTAAAACAACAAGAAGAACAGTGCAATCAGCTCCTAGGTGCTCCCATACCTGAAGACAATGCAATAGAGGTCTTGAAGCAGAAGGTACAGGATGTGAAGGTATGTGGAGTCTCTTTACATGGTTAGGACCTGATTGCTCTTTTGCGATCAGTCCTTTTCTATTTTCTCTAAATACATTGACCAGCTCCTCAGGTCAGTAGCTGCATTCAATGCAGCCTGCAAAGAGAGGGCAGAAGTGTGGGAGTACTGTATTTTTGTACCCCCTCATTCTGGTGCTGGCGCACGATCAGTTTAGGCCCACAAGTTGAAGAAGCAGCCAGAATTCTTTGTCCTATACTCACAGTGCTGTCCAGCGGGACAGCATTGCTGCTGGAGGGTGGGAGAGTAGGGCAGGGGGTAGCGTTTCTTGTGCCAGAGATGGGGTGCCAGGAGCAGCTGGGGTACAGCCAGTTGCTCTTGCTTTATGCCCCCAGCAACCCCCACATTCAGGGAATTGTTGACTGGCCTTTTGTGGCAGCTGCCTGTCCCTTTGCCCTTGCCATGCAATTGAAGGGTAACGTGCGAAGACTGAGAATCCCAGTGTGCGTGGAGGAGTTGCTGGTAGACAAAAAAGGCCAATTTCCTATAGGTTTCATAGCTTTTATAGACATTAGGGCTGGAAGGGACTTTGCAAGATCATTGGGTCCAGCCCCCTGCCCAAGGGGCAGAAAGTCAGCTGGGGTCAGATCACCCCAGCAAGATAAGCATCCAAGCATTTCTTAAAGTTATCCGGAGCAGGTGCTTTTACCACTTGTGGGGGGAGTCTATTCCAGACTCTGGAGACTCGGATGGTAAAGAAGTTTTCCCCTATGTTCAGTCTAAAACGGTCTTCCAGCAGTTTGTGACCGTTAGACCTTGTCTTTCCTTGGGGTGCCCTGCTGAACTGACGTTCCCCCAGATCCTGATGCACACCCCTAATATACTTACAGACCATCACCAAGTCCCCCCCAAGCCTTCGCTACTCCAGGCTGAAGTGTCCCATGTCCCTCAGCCTCTCCTCATGAGGCCTGTCCCCTTGTCCTCTAATCACGTGCATGACTCTCCTCTGGACTCTTGGTATCTTAAATTGAAAAAGATCAGGGTGCAGTAGATCACTGTAAAGTATATCTGTTTAGGTTATCTGTGACCCGGACCTGAGGCCACAAGCTTTCTTTGATAGTAAAGCTATCACTATATATTAACTTCTTTGCATCTGGCTTTTCGTGAGAGAGACAGAAATAGCATAATCCTTATTCTAGGGCACGTGATCTATCTGGCCTGCTGTGTTATTTCATACATTGAACTGTGTCAGGTGCCCTAAAGGAAGGTTAAAAAACCCTATCCTGCATTTGGTCATTTTTATATCATGGAGAGGAGATTCCAGATTTTTCTTTCTACAACAGAAATAAATGACAGTGCCAAAACTTGAAGTAAAGCACTTTTACTTTGCTCTCCTATAATGACAGTCAGAAATGATGTATCTGTATCTCTCAGTAAAAAGAAAAGAATTATTTGCAACAAAAAGACAAGGACAGTATTTGTATCTAATGTGATGCAGCTCTCTCTTTTGTTAGATCTCTGGTCACTATCTGTGGAGAAGAGCAATGCAATTTATTTATTATTATGAGAATAATAGGCTAAAAGAATAGGGACTGTCAAAATACTTCATGAAATATTTATTTGCATCTCGTATTTTGTACCAGTGTGGATTTAAAAATCCATCCGATCTTTTTCTCTGCTCCATATTAGCAGATATTAAGGTTCATATTCTAGTAGCTGTGAGTTGATACACAATAATATCAACCCTACAAATAACAGGTTAATTCCAAAGTGCTAAATTAGAAATAAAAAGGGTCATTTTTTGACCTTCATAAGCAGCTGAAACACCAAATTTATACTACGGTCAATTCCAAAAAATTTCAAGAAACCAGAAGCACATTTTTCCTTTAAGGAAAGCAAAGTCACTCTTTAATAGGAAAGTCAGTCAGAAGAAACCTTTTTTTACCCATTTTCCCCACAGATGTAATTTTCAGTGGAAATGGCCCAAGGATTTTCATTTATGGTATCAAGAGGAAGTTGCAGAGAATTACCATTCTGGAATGATAATCTGTAAAATCCTTGTAGGGAAAAAAAACAATCGGCAGCACAGTGTAGCAGTGCAAGCTGCTTTCTTTGTTGGCCAGAGTGAAATTTTGTAGTATTGTTGCTTTAGAGAGAAATTACAATGGTTAAAAATTAAACAGGGAAGTGGTGCTGGCTCCTACCCTAGGGATCTTTAAGAAGAGGCTTGATGCCTCCTGGCTGGAGTCATTTGAGTCCAGTTTTTTCTCCCGCCCAGGGTTGGACTTGAAGATCTACAAGGTCCCTTTGACCCGACTTCTGTGATTCTGTGATAAACAGGACTCCAGGACAAACAAAATGTGAAGCTGTTCTGGAGAGGATGGATATTCTAATTTCACTCTCTTTATTTCCGTCAGATCTGTAATACTCTTGAGTGCCAGGAATTATTACTGGTCAATACTGTCCCATTGAACTTGGGTTTTACAAGGCATTGAAGAGAGCGTGTTGGGCACATTACCTCCTTCAGCATTTCCAAAACTCCCAAATTCATATATCCAGATAGCTTGAAAGTCTGCCTTCAATAAGGCGTATGGCTTCATCTCCCTGATGCTGCTCTTAGACTTCTCAGTATCAAAAGCAGACCCAGAAGAAGGGGACGCAATTCTCATTAAAGTCAATGAAGTTGCAGCCCACAGCATAGTGGCTGAATTGTACTCGGGGTGCATCTACACGTTCACTAATGTGTCATAGTGCGTATTAAGTTTAGAAATTAAACCAATGTGCAGTAACTGGGTGCACACCTTTGTAGTGATACTACTCAGCAGTAGCCTAATAATACTGCACAGTAGTGTATTAGCATTGTTTCTTCTGTGACGCAGTACTGTGCAGTATTATTAGACTACAATGCCTTTAGCGTCTCGTGTTGACATGCCCAGTGTGCATCAACAGAAGAGGTTTAGTTACAGCAGTAAAGGATGCCAAATGAATAACGTGCGCCAACAGAAGCCTGACTTTATATTCCTCATCCTTCGCTTTAGAAATTGCAGCATGGCCTTCAAACCCTGAAGGGAAGCCGCCTCCAGATTTCTGAGTTGTCAGAGCAGATAACACTGCAAGCTGATGTAGTTGCACAAGAAGCTGTTTCAGAGAAGCTGCAACCTCTTCAAAGGATAACGTATTTGGAAAAGATGTTACAGATGAAATCAAATGAATTCGAGGTACTTCTTTGTGTATTAGATTAGCTCTTGATACAGTTTAAATCTTCAACAACATCCTGTTATTCCGGACATCCAATTTGAATTAAGTAGAAACATGAATGGATAGTGCCAGCCGAGTTAAGAAACAGTAAGCCATCCTGCGTAAGCAGGTAAGGAAAAGGTCAGCCTCTCATTTCATGCCTGCCATCTGTTTGTCCGCCGTCCATGCTATACGCTTGTAAACCAGGCCATTAATGTGCCAATGGAACATTTTAGGACTGAAGCTGGTTAGATAGTGGTTTTCGTGTCTTGTGGACATTTTAGCAATTTCATAAACTTTTCTGTTAAGCCTTGGGACTAACTTGAGACCTTTCAATGTGTTTTGTTAAAAATGAGACCGATCCACCTCAGAATAGCCAATAGCCTGGGCACTGAGGGTTTTCCTTGGGATGTGAAAGACGTGGGTTCAAATCTCTGCCCTTAAACAGGTAGAACAGGCCTCCCATATTAAGAGTGTATGTGCTAGCCCGGGGGGTTTCAACCTTTTTTAGTAAGTGTACCTCTGCCATCCAGACACGGGGGAGCGGAGGCAGTGTGGGATGGTGGATGGTGGCTGCAGTCACCGCCACATGCAAACTCCCCCCACTCGTCCCATCTGACCAGCTGGGTGGTGCCTGTGCGGCCCACAGAGGGGCGCTGCTGCCCTTGCTCTGCCTCAGCCCTGCTCCTGGGAGGTGGCGGTGCAGGCTAGCGGGTGTTGGTGCTCCATCCCCACCTGCCCACGCGTACCCCCTGGGGCCTTCCCAAGTACCTCCAGGGGTACGCGTACCCCCAGTTGACAACCCCTGTGCTAGCGACTGGACCAATGTAGTCACGGTGGATATCTCTTCCTGATCAGAGGGAAGTTCCATCATGGACTTGAGAAACTTTCCCCACAAAAGCTTTGTCAAAACTATCTCCTGTGAAAAGTTTAAGTCTTGATGAATTGGCATTTTCCAGTGGAACACCATTTTGTTAAATAATCTCCAACAAGCTCTACTTCATCTCAGCTTCATGTCTGGAAGCCAGGTTTCTTTCTGGGGAAGAGAGGTTCTTTTTGATTTGTATATGTGGCACTACCACTTGTGCAAAATTGCTACATGTCATTTCTCATCAGTCATTTTCTCTTGTGTATATTTGTTGCTTTATCAAAAAGTCATTCTTCTGTAATTCTTGCCATTCATTCCCTACAGAACTGTGATTTTACTGCTCTCAGCCAAGGGATAAAACAACACCCAGTTTCTCCCAACCCTGGAGATGGGAAAGAAAGGAAAAAAAGGAGTTTCCCAGTGCTCATACTTTTTCCCTCTCAAAAGATCAGTGGGGTCACAGTCTCAATGTTCCTTCCTTGAGTTGGAGCAATAGAGGAGTACCCATCACCCACCTTAACTCCCATAGACCTTACATAGGAACAGATTGGACCAAACTCTGCATATGGTAGATCAGGTAGTGAGGACATGTCTATGAAATGTCTATGACCATTTCAGTGAGCTTCCTGCTCCTTCTGACCAGTTATGTCCTGGCTCCCTGAATTTACCCCAAACTGTGCCATTCCTAGAAGCAGACCTTTGCGTAGATGACCCATGTTTTTCCCTGTTCCTTCAAGATCAGTGTGGCTCTTCCAGGATTTGTTGCTCTTCTGCTCAAATATGTATTATTAACCTGCTTATAATCTCTCATCCCTAGTTCAATCTTTTGCAACTGGAGGATTTCAAGAATTGTTTGGAAACACTGGAAGGTCGTATTAAGAAACCCGTAGAAACTTTGGAAAAGTTGTACCTACACAAGAAAGAGGAAAACTCTGAATTGCTCATGGTACACTCAAATATTGCAACTCTAAGATAAATAGTGGTTAAGTGTGATAGGTTACAAGAAGGATTTGGGGTTGACATCCTTCCCTTTTTCCAAAACAGTCTGTGAATTTGAGTATCTTCTGTTCCCATGAGTGGCCTGTCCTGCCTTTTGCTCAGGCAGTTGTACAAAGGAAGCTTGCAAGCGCCAGTTCTCCAAGCTTCCATTCCCTGCATTAGAACAGTGCGTGCACGGGGTGATATGGTCTAATTTGGGAATAGCCTGCATCCTCCTCTGCCTGTATATAAAGCAATGATTCCATTGTACTCCTAATATTATAAAAATCACATTTTGATATTTCCTGGAAATGGGAAAAAGTAATGACTTGCATCTATTTTAATCCGTTGTTTGCAGAGCCACTTATTGGAGCTAGCTGCACTTTCTCCCGAAATAGAAAACCTGAATGAAGTGAGTTTCAAGCTACCACTTAGCGATTTTGCCATGAAGAAACTACAGAGTTTGACTCGACTGTGGGGCCAGAAGACAGCAACAGCCCTAGAGTGCTGCAGGTAGGGAACACAAAATAATTACCAGCTATTTCACCTTCCAGGAAGAAAGTTTTAGAAAAACATTTTATACAAGTAGCTCCACAGATTTTTGAGGAAGCATTAATTTCCAGACTAATTCCTGCAGCTTAAACTAGTAACGACAAATTATAGTATCTTTATGTATATTGTTTATTTGGAGCAAAAGTTTGTGGCTTTATATGCCTTTGTCCAGAAACTGGCACAATGAGACTGTGATCATAATTGAGCCCTTTGTTAGAGCATAAACACTTGTTACTAGAAAACGTACAATAAAATAGCTCCTTGATTCCTCTTTCTGCAGTGAAGTTGAGGGAATACAATCTGATGAAAAGAATTTTCATCGGAAATATGAGAACTGGAGAAAGTTTCAAGAGAAGATGAAAGAGTGTTTGCAAGCAAATATTCCTGGCAGATTTGATGACCTTCAGGAGCATCAGAGAATATATGAGGTAATAATATAGCTCTTCCCATTTCCTAAATAACTATATAAAATTAATTCTTCTCAGTGGGATTATTTGGAGAGAAAAGTACTACTCAGTGTGATTAAGAATGGCAGAGTCAAGATCATTGTTCACTAGCTAAAGTTTAATGCAATGCAAGGAATGCGAGTCTCATTAAGGAGTTCAACATGCTTCAGGCTTGCTGTGGTACATAACCCCTGATTTGTCCAAGTACCAAATATGAATATGCCTGTTGAACTATAAAACTACTCTCTAAGCCATGCAGAGTACCCAGAAGTTTGGACAAATCCTGACTTGAATTTAGACAGCCACGCTTGCCCATTTTACAATGGTAATGTTTGAAAATAATGCATCTTGCATATCATGTTTGAAAGTGCTGTATTTTACAGCAGCGTTTGAGAATGCTGCATTTATTTACACGTAAAATGTTACACTGATGTTCTGATAGGAGAAGTCACGATTTTTCAGCAGCCGAAGTTGTTTAAATGTCTGTCAGGAAATGAACATACGCTCTTGTTCTTGCACCCTTTTTAGAAGCTGCAAGCAGAAATTTCTGTAAATCAGCAAATATTTAATCCCATCATATCCAAAGTGCTTCTCTTCCTGGAGTCGGAAGAAGCAGAAAAAAGGTAATCATTTTTTTTTCCTCAGATCTTCCAGAAAATAGGGCTGGTGATACAGGAGGTTGCATCCTTCCCCTGAGTCAATATTGAATAAGTGCCCCTCAAGCTTTAAAAGAGACTGTAAACCCTGCTTCTAGCTATACATGCATTAAAGATGTCCCCATGCATTTTGCAAGCAGGGAGAAGAATGCTGGTGGTCTGGCCTAAATCCACTTTAAGTGGTAACTGTATGTCCTGCACCCCAAATACAATTCTACCTGTAGTTTCTGCTTAGACAAAAGATTCTTTACTGTCAGCCTTAATCTGTGGTCTTGTTACTGTACCCTGTTATAGCAGGTAAGTTGACAGGGGAAGAGATTGTAAAAGCCTGTGCAGCAGTAAGGTGAGAGAGCGCTTAAGAAGGTCACCTGTCTACAGAGCTTGCTGACTACCCATGTCCATCATCTAATCGTTTTAAATCCAACACAAATCTAATTGGGTAATGAAGAACCAAGTTGGTTATTGCTACTAACTACATCTCTGAAATTGCACTGATATACCCTTTGGTTTTATGTGCAGCCCCATCTTCCATAAAGAACAGACACATGACAAGTGTTTAGCCTTCCCCCATTTCCTCTTTTACTGATGCGTCATCCAAGAATTATGCTAGCTGAATCCATGTTTTACTTGGCTTAGGCCCTGTAGACTAGGAAAAAACATCTTATGTATCAAGTTAGAGAAAAAATATAAGATCAACAAAATGGTTTGAATGGATTCTGCAAAACATTGCTTTGTTTTTGTATTGCAGACAGGTTCTAAACTTGTTTTTTTGTGGCTCACTACAGCTCTAGAGCAGTGGTTCTCAACCAGGGTGCTGCAAGATCTTTTTAAGGTATTGCATGATATTAACACTGTTAAGTATGCAAACAACCTACATATGCTTCACAAGATAAGCCCAAAGATTTAAAATAGGAATCGATGGCATCGAAAACATTCTGACCTGTTGTGGTCGTTCTGAGTTCTGTGCAGCAGAAGAATTACTCTTTTGTTTTCACTGTCAAAAAATGAATTAAAACTAAGAGTTGGCATTTTGTGAGGGGTGCCTTGAATTACTGCTCTAGAGGCTTGAGTTTGAACCCTACTCCATGCTTATGCGGCTAAAAGCTTTGCCCAAATGACCCAGCTTTAATTAGGGCACATGGCCATTCAGGCTGGAGGGAGAAAGGTTATTAGACATGATGTTACCAATTGAGTTCTTCATGTACTGTTGTCTATAAAAAATGGTGTTTATTAACCATGCTACCCCAATGGGCTGATAGGCTTCAGTAGACTTCAGGTTTGACATTTTTGGGTGCTGGGATCTAAGTCTCACCTTCCCTGTTACATAGTAGTGAAGGGGTTGCATGTATACCCTGGTTAAAGCACAATAGAGATTGTCATTTTGCAAGAGGGGCAGAAATCTATTACTACAAGTATTGACTTCCATCTGCTTTGAGCTTGCGTTTGTCACAGTTTGCTTCAGAGGGAATTGAACTCTGTGTTGTGTGGAGCAGCAGGAAGAATTCTCCTCTGTTCTTGTACCACGTTATAGTTTCGTGTCATAAGTTTTGATGCCAAGATCTCGTAATGCCCTGTTTTGTTTTGCAAACTGCTGGAAGACAACCTTAAGAGAAAGATGTTGATGTGTCATATTAACACTCTCCAAAATGTTTTCCTCTTCAGAACAGAGTTTGTCTCCAAACTTTCCTTGTTGAAGGAGGAATGGCAGAGTGACATCCGGATGGTTCAGCAAAAGAAAAATGAGATTGATGGACGAGTGAAGCAGTGGCAGCACTTCAGGGTTTCTCTACAGAATCTCTCAAAATTTCTTACCGATACAAATAACTTCATAACTGCTGTGAAGTGCCAAAGCAGCTACAGCCTTTACCATCTGCGGAATTTGATCCACAATTTCAAGGTTATTGTTTTATTGCTTATAACCAAATGAGACAGTCCTGTTTTTAAGACTGAAATAACACCTCTCCAGTAAAATGAAAGAATTATAAAAGCAAGCACTTTGGGAACAAAACAAGTGTCTGACATCTTTTTTTTAAAATATAGTATAGGCAAGGCCACAATAGGTGTTATCGCAAAGGAGAAGTCTCTTCCTGAATGCTGTTTTTAATGGTTAGTTTATGACGTGTAGCTATATGGGTTTATGTATCCCTTATCAAAGATGCTTCCTATGTAATATAACTACCTATATGTATCTTCTCCTAAATTATATGTCTAAACTTTTTTGGAATCATACTAAAATTTGGCCTTAGTGATGTTTCATGGCAATGAGTTCTACAGGGGCTGAAAGGCACCTTGTTCAAGCTTGTGGATGACACTAAGATGTGGCAAGAAGTGAGCACGTTAGTAGGGAGGGACGGGCTACAACTAGATCTGGACAGGTTATAGGGGTGGGCGAATGAGAATAGGATGGGTTTCACCACTGACAAGTGCAGGGTGATGCACCTGGGGGGAAGAACCAGCAGGGGAACTCCCTTCTCATCAGTGCAGAGGCAGAAAAGGATCTTGGAGTCATCACTGACTCCAAGGTGAACATGGGCGGCAGTGTGGGGATGCAGTTAGGAAGGCCAACCGCACCTTGTCATGCAACCACAGATGCATCTCGAGCAGGTCCAGGGAGATGATCCTCCCCCTCTATGCGGCACTGGTCAGGCCGCAGCTGGAGTACTGCCTCCAGTTCTGGGCGCCGCACTCCAGGAGGGATGTGGACAGCATGGAGAGGGTCCAGAGGAGGCCACTCACATGATCAGGGGGCAACAGGGCAGGCCCTACGAGGAGAGGCTACGGGACCTGAACCTGTTCAGCCTCCACAAGAGAAGGCTGAGGGGGGATCTAGTGGCCGTCTATAAACTTACCAAGGGGGACCAGCGGGGAATGGAAGAGTCCCTGTTCCCTTGAGCACTACCGGGAGTAACAAGGAATAAAGGCCATAAGTTGATGGAGAGTAGATTCAGGCTGGACATCAGGAGGCGCGACTTCACGGTCAGGGTGGCTAGAATCTGGTAGCAGCTTCCGGGGGAAGTGGTGCTCACTCCTACCCTGGGGGTCTTCAAAAGGAGGCTAGATAATCACCTAGCCGGGGTCGTTTGACCCCAGCATCCTTTCCTACCCATGGCAGGGGTTCGGACTTGATGACCTGCTCAGGTCCCTTTTGACCCTACCTACTATCAACTATGACTTATGTCCTCTATTAAAAAAGAATCAGCAGCAGCATCATTTCCTATCAGCTTTAAGTTTCTTGCTTTCCAGTTTAATTGAATGCCCCTTTGTATGTTAGGAAAATGAGAAGACCAAAGCCACCACTTCATCAGGCATTTAGAATATTTGTTTTAATCCCTCATTAACTACTGCTCTGCCTGCATTGACACAGTTCATTAATGCTGGAGCCTCAGGACTGTTCTCACTGCCTCATGCACTTGCTGCCGGTCTGGTTTGTTCTGTGCTTGTTTTTTCCTGCTATGAAAGGTGACCTGTGGCAGATTTTTAAAAATGAACTTTGGTGCCTCCATTGCTGAAAAGCCTTTCTTCCCTGCTTGTTTTTTGCTAAAAAGTAACAAGAATGTTGCCTCTAGTCTTTCTTGGTTTTAATGGGAGGCTTGTTATGGTTCTCTGCCAAAGGATGTTGTTAGCTAATTTTTACAGGTGAGAAATGATGTGGTCAGTCTTGAACAGACTTCTGGTATTTCTCCAAATTGTGGCTCAGTCGAAGCAAAAGGTGTTAACCAAAAACAGTTGCATAAACTTTTAATTTGTTTTGTTTTTTTATTGTATGACTAACAATCGTATTTTCTTTTTTGTTGCTCGCTATTCATACTCTTGACAGCCTCCTTTCACTAGATACAAAATCATTAGAGGGTCTTGCAGTCTAGCAAGTGCCTGAAATTTTAATGGAAAAAAGCATTAAAAAATGCAGGTCTTTTTATATAGATACATATAAGACTGGTATCCTTTCTTGCTTATTTATTAATTGCCTTTGATAGTCACCTTTTAAGAAAAGAAGTGCACAGAGAACAATTTTTTTGTAAAACTCTCTGGTCTTGGAGCAGACATTTAGAATGGTGTTGTGGTTTATTTTCTAGGACAAGGAAATACTTCTACAGAGGTGGCAAACCACATATTTTGGAGCCCTTGATATAGGGGAAAAGTTACGTAATGTCTCCGACCGGGAGACCAGCACTGAAATACAACAGGAGCTCAGCCAGTTACAGGAACGCTGGAATGAAACTCAGGTTCAAGTGGAGAAGATCATGAAACAGCTGCACAGCACCCTGCAGGTATGGACCACATGCTGTCAGAGGAGGGGCAGCGCACACAAAGGCCTACATCCTTTTCTTTCTGCACAGGGGAGATGCAGCATGGTTTGGCAAGTCCTAGAGGCAACCAGGCCAGTGGGCTGAGGAAGGTGCAAAGTGTGTCCGCAGAGTCCCAAAGGCTGTAGTACCTTCCTGGCTCTTTTATGGATGGGGCTGCAGCATTGCCCACAGAAATTTGGCAGGGGGATAATGACTGTGGCATCCAAGGATAGACAGAGTCCCTGAAACCAGTGTCTTTGACTGGAGGGGATAGCAGCTCTGTTTCCCTACCAGTACCCTTGGAAGGGTGTATCTCTCGGTCTGTGGCCATTTAATGTTTTACCAGCTCATCTCCAGACTAAGTCACATGATAGTAAACTTTGCTCATACTCCAATGCGATTTTTCTGGAGGAATTGATGACTCCCTGGGAGATGACTCCCTGCTGGTTTCACAACTGTAGATGCTGGTGCCTGTGTGGAAGGCCCAGGTCATGGACTCATGTCTGTGTTGAGGGGCTGTGCTGCTGCATGTATGCTGTTGTGAGGAACCTTTTTAAGACTGTAGTAATGCTACTTAACTCCTTTCAGGTTTTACAGCTGCAAAGCACTCGGGTCAGACATTCAGACCAATGCCATTAGTCATTCCTCATTACTCTCCTATAGAGGCTTTGCAAATGTAGTCTGTGCCAGAGGGAAGGCCTGCATCCCTCCTCATACCCATAGCCTCTGAAAATAAGGGGTTAATCTATGCATATTTCTATCCTGAGGTACATTTATTGTCATAGCTGATCAAAGCATAATGAGTCTGAAATGTAAATCATGATTTAATTGCTCTCCTGTGTAAAATTACGCTCATGAGACTCTCAAGTTTGAATAAAGTGAGATATGGGCAGCTTGAGCAAAAATATGCCATCAGGGGAATATTAAACATGAAATTATTCAGTTCTGCCACAAATCCATGAATAAAATTCTTTGTGAGAATGAGTCTGTCCACCAAGAACTTAGTTCACAGATTCACAGAAGTTTAGGGCTGGAAGGGACCTTGTGAGATCATTGGGTCCCGCCCCCTTGCTCTGGGCAGGAAAGATCACTTTTAAGTGATCTCTTTCAACTCGTAAAGCAAATCAAGTATGAGATGACTCTTTTTTAATTAACTACAGTGTGATATGTCACTTTTCATTTCCATCCATAACTTTTTTACTTGTGCAAAAATAGAATTGGGACTGCTGTGAAAAGCAAATAGAGGACCTGGAGAGCAGGCTGCGAGAGCTCAAGGCACAAGAAAAAGAACAACTTCCAGAAGAACATGACGAGCTCCACAAAGCTAAGGAACATGTGAAGGTATACCTAGGATGTGTTGTATGAAAGAGACTCCTTGTATAATACTTGAGGATGCATCTACACGTTCATTAATGCGCTTTTGCTAATGCGTACTACATTTAGTACCTCTGGGCATGTATAAATGAGCACTGAGGCTGCTCCAGCGTGCTGGAATTCCAGTGCATCACAGCAGACTTGATTAATAAAATCTGCTAGCTTGTGGCAATTGCTGTCTTGTGTATCGGTGTCCCCATGCTTACAAAAGGCAGCAGGGGCACTGGAAGCAAAGCTTGTCAAATGAGCTTTAGTTCAAGTGCCCCCACTGCCATTTTCAAGTTTAGGAGATGCAGTGCTTTCATTAGAGCGGCTCTTGGAACTGCTGTATTTAAGGTGCCACCTCCCCACCCCTGGGGCACGTGTAAAAGTGCCCTCCATTGTGAGGTACTAGAAAAAGGTGCATTCACCTTTTTGAATGCACATTAGCCAAAGTGCATAGTTTTTTTTGTGATGTTTTTTAATGTGCAGATATACCCAGTAACTCCAGCAGGTGATTTTTGCCTGCTTCCTTGGTGAAATACAGTTCCTTCACAATACTGGGAACTTCTCTTCTGACTATCTGACATAACATCCTAATATCTGCTTTTGAGTCCAAGTTCTCTTAAGAAGTTTGGGTGAAGCCATTAGGAACCTTCTGTGCTCTTTTATTGCTCCAAGTCAGTTATTGCTATGTCCTTGATGTGGCTCAGGTTTTTTCACTTCTTCTCTGCCTGTACATTATCAGATTAGAGAGGTCCCATTATTAAATTCCTTTCAACCCATCTGTCACCTTACAGTTTCCTTTCAGAGTAGCTGGATGTTTTTACTCATTGGATTATTAACAACAGAATCCTCAGGGACCTTATTTGGTTGTGTGTCTATGAAGCACCTTGCACACATGTAGTAATTAAATAATTAGAGGAAAGGAAAGGAAGGCTAGAGGGGGGGAGGAGCTGTTATTGTCAATAGTGAAAGACTTTGCAGCCAATATCACGCCACAAAAAATATTTTGAGTGCAGGAGCCATGTAACAATTCTGCATGTTGCCTGCTTAGTCTTTAAGTCATCCTGGTTACGAAATAAATTGATTTGCCTTTGCGAAAACAAGTAAGCCGATTAATAACACAGCTTTGGATGGTTATCAGTTGCCTGAAGTCTTTCTGATGCTTGGCTGCCTTTCCTAAAAGAACAGTCTTCTATAACTTTTGAGTATCTGTATCTACGCAGCATTTTGTAAAATTGTCTGCAGCCTGCCGGCTCTTAGCTGCTACCACCTCTACCAGGAAGGGAGCTTCAGCAGTGGGAAGAGACAAGTTCCAGTTGTGCTAATGGAGGCACTTCCCTGAAGTCCAGGCTGTAGCAGAGCACAAGCCCCAAATGGTGTTAGGGAGCATGAGGACCTGTTTTCTGCATGCTCTGTTTTTCGGGGCGGTGTTGTTCTCATGCCTAGAGTCTGATCTAAAATCCAAAGAAATGTCTGTCCCCACTGGCCTTTGAATTAAGTTTTTCATTTGTGCATATGTTAATGTATAACTTTGCACTCCTGCGTTTTTTCAAGGCGTAATTTGTTGCGAACAGAGACTTATTTTTAACTAGATACGTGGTGCTCAACAGACCGGATGACTGGCATGGGCCAGATTCCTGTGTCCCAGCTTGGCCCTGTGCACTGGATGCAGCGGTGGAGTGATCCAGTGTGCCAGTGTGATCCAGCATGCAGGACCATAATTTGACAGTGGGGGAAGCAGTGGCTGTGCTATTTGCCATGGCTCTGGGAGCTACAACAATTAATACTGCTACAGGTCGCACACAGCCAAATTTCTGGATCCCTGAGGAGCCCCTGGGCTAATGGACTGGAGGCTGAGCACCACTGAACTAGATGATCACACCTTTTTAGTTTAGTAGGTTAATATTTTTTTTTCAGTGTCTCCTTTGAAAGCTGAATGGTGAGTCTCCTTTCAAAATTTAAATGTGCTATTCAAAGGGGCTGTTGGCGTAGGAAAAGGTTTCTGGATCCTTAATACTTTTTTCCGCCCTGTTCACCTCCCTGGAGTCAGTGGGTTTTTTTCTTTGTCAGCAGAAGGTGAAAGGTTTCCTGACAGGTTTCATTGTAAAATGTAGCTCTCCTTCATTTGCGAGAACACTGCCATTTCCTTTCTCTGCAGACTGCTGGGCAATTACTCCTCTCCTTCAGCGAGAATTTAACACATTACTTGTAAAAAGCCATCAGAAAAAATTATATCCTTATGACAGTAGGAATGGGTCTGTCTTTACCTTTCTTTTCTTAATTGAATTGCTTAGAAATTTCAAACTGAAGTGGCTGGCGAGCTGCTAACAGACCAAATGCTTGGAATGACGAAATTCTGTGTGGCCGCAGGAAAACTGGAGGGAAGCGGGTTGTAGTTTCAAATAGAAACCAGATGTGGAGGAAAATATGCATTCTGGCAAAAAAACCCAAAAACCGTGCAAAGCATAAGAAGTCGTGGTACATTTATTAATTGAAGTGCATTTGCAATGCGTTTCTGTGTTCTGCTGGGGGCTGCAGGATGGCAGGTAACGCCTAGAGCATATTTTGGTATTTTAAGAGATTCATAGGAGGCTTCTTTGTGGCGCCAGTAGGAAACGTGCTGCTGACCAGCAGGCTCAGGCCCAGACCCAGAATGAGGTACATTGGAGGACACCCTCTAATACAGCTGAAGAGAAGTCCATGTTTTCTGCTAAGCATTTCCCTGCCTCTCCTATGCAGAAAAAGAAAAGGCAACAGCAGCTGAGGAGCCTGCTCCTAGCAGAGACTTTCTCAGCCGTACCCTTCTGGCTGCGCCTCTGCAAATTCCCCTCCTCTCTCTCTGGTTTCCCTTCCCCCACAGGCCAATCGGGGGATTAGCCAACAGGTTTGGAAAAAAACAGGAGCTTAGTGTAAAGGATTGTGTTCCTTGTTTTTTTAAATGCAGGGACTGGAGAAGTCACTGGCAGACTGGAACGAGGACATGAAAGAACTCAGTAATATGAAGGCAGACTTGGCTCACTGTATCCTTGCAGAAGATGCGATGGTGCTGAAGGAGCAAGTAGAGCATTTGCACAGACAATGGGAAGAGCTCTGTCTGAGAGTAAGTTGCTGAATACAGCGTTCATGTTCCCGGCTCCTGGCACTGCATTTGGGGTGAGATGTCTTGGGGCCTAAGCAGAGCGGAAAGTGGCATGCTGTAGTCGACAAGAGGGGAATCTTTTTGAGCACTATCTGCAGATGCCGCTGCTTTTTAGAGCTGAACAATCGGGGTGAAAGTTAGTCTGGAGGCTGTTCCCTTTGTTTCCAAAACACAAAGTGCCCTAGTTAAGCAAACTCCTTTAATAAGTGTGTGTCTGAAGTGCGGGAGTGAAATGAAGTAAAGGGCTATGGCAGTTTGGGAGGCTTTGTTCTAGCTCACAAAATGACAACGCAGATAACTAAGGGGAAATGGGAATAGCCTAAAATGAAGGATGGAAAAACTTTTTCGGGGGGGAAGGGGGAGGTTGCTGATCCTGCCACCCACTTTTCATCTTCTGAATTCACAAAGGGATGATATGTTGTGGAGACTGACTTAAAAAACAACACCAAGAAAGCTAATCGGTGAAATGTTCACGGGAATCAGCAACGAGGAGCTAAACTTGTTATGAAGCCTGTTCTTTTGTGTAATGTATTTCCAAAACTGTGCCTGAGCTGTCATGCAGCGTTGACTGTCCTTTGTGGCCTCTTGCTGTATTAACTTCAGTTCAGCACAGCTTTTACATTTTATGGGACTCAGTTCATCAACGGAAATCAACTGGGCTGAATTTAGCCCTTTGTTTTAGTAGCTTAGCTTATGAGTATTGCAGGAATGCATTTTTATGTTTGTTACTAGTGCAAGGCAGTAAAAAAAGAGCAAAATATTATTCTAAATCTTGATTTTAAGGCGGCTCTGAGCGAACAACACGTAATCACAGAGTAACAAAGGTCACGTTTTGTTGAACAAAAAAAATAATAATTTGGGGTAAATTTATTATCTTGGGGGCGCAAATCTTACCCAGGCAAAGGGAACTCCAAGGGAATTCTGTTGAAGAAAGAAATGCAGGATCACACTTTGTGTGAACTTCCATGTGGGGGAAATGTTTTTATCTTTGCTCCAAGTGAATATTTTGCCATGAGCCAAGGGGCTGATCTAGTGAAAATACACGCACTGTTTTCCTTACTAGTACAGATTACGTATACTGATTTGTAATGCCAGAATTAACTGCATGGGATGGTATTGGGCATCTGTTGGAAATGCACGTTTCAGCACTTAAATAAAGGAAACCTGATTTTCCTGTGGGTGCTCAGCATGTGTACTTTGTCTTGGAGTGCCCAGCAGCCCTAAAAATCAAGCTATTTTTATGTGTCTACCTACAAACTGCCCAAATTCATCATCTTTTAGCCATTGCACTTTAAGTTCAAACATGCTATTAAAGCATGTAGTCTGAGAGATGAGCTGGAGCCGGAGACTTAAAGACTTTGTATTCTTTGCGGGCAATTGAAATTTAAATGCAGAGCTAAGAGAGGCTTTAACAGCCAGACACTGCAGCTGTCATGGCTATCACAGAACGGCTGCCAGATGTTCGTGCTGGAAAGGACAGGGAGATAAACAAACAGCTACAGCGCAGATGCATTCAAGGGGATTATTGTTTGCATAGCTGCCATTGCACGAAACATGTCGGTTAACAATTCATAGCAAGAAGAAACATAGTGTATTTTAACATGTCTATCTGGAGGTCTAGTATGTCTGCAGGCATGTTGGCTAGTAGTGCAACTTCTGCTTCACAGAAAGAGGAGTTAAAACCACAGCAGCAGTATTACAGAAATGTGGTCCCATTGGCAGCACAGGAGGGAAGAGTGGCTATTTTGAGGCCTTTCCCCTCATTTCCTGGCAAAATCCCAATAGGAGCCCCTGGGTTACGGTCTGTCAGACAGAGCTCTGTGAGTGGCAGGGGGCTGCTGTTCCACAGAAATGTGCCCATTTAACCAGGCAGAACGGAAGTCGGAAGAGTTGAAAAGGAGTTAATGCTGCCTCCGTTAGCATTGTCATCCCCTTCTTGCCAGCTTAACAGAGGAGACGCATTGCAGGTGGCAGGGGGTGAGTAGAGAGATCCTGCAAGACCAGTGTCACAGATGCAGAGGAGTACTCATCAATGGGGCAGAGGTCCTCAGCCAACTGTTTTTTTTGTGGTAGTTTTCATCCTTAACCAAGTCATACTCCTTTATACAGCCCTTTCAGCCCCATGTAGCAGGAATAAAGAAGCCATACAGATGTAGGGTTGTATTTCCCCAACCTATCGGTTTCCAGTACATGAAGAACATGTAGGGCAGTGGTCACCAACCAGTGGATCTCAATCCACCGGTAGATCTCAGAGCCTCTTGAGATAGATCTTGGGGTCAATCCGAGGCTGGGGTGGGGGGTTGAGTGCCCGTGTGCATGCACACACGTGCCCCAGCTCAGCAGGTCTGTCCATGGGGGAGGGAAAAGGCAGGGGCGAGATCCAGGCCGCCATGGTGAGGGACAGTGCTGCAGTGGCAGGACCAGGGGTAAGTTGAGTGGAGCCCCAGCCGGGTAGGTCTTACCTGCTGGGGAGGTGTGCCCCAAAATAATTTTTTCTCCCTCTGCCTTGATCTGCTCCCCCACTCCCGCACCATAGACTTACATGCCGGGCAGGGAAGAGGAGGGTAGCAGCAGCGCACAGTAGATCTTGGGTTGCTTTTAAATGCCAACGGTGATCTACTTAAAAAAGTTGGAGACCACTGGTGTAGGGCCTATGTTCTCACAATGGCAAGGGCAAAAGATACAAGGCCAAAAAAGGGCTTTTTAGTTGTTCCTGTTCTCTCACTGGCACTTCCAAGCTTCACACAGGCTAAGGACAGATGTTCAAAAAGTTTTTATTGGCTGGAAGTAGGGGTGCAGCAATAGAGATTTTTGGGGGCCAATACTGATAGCTGGTATTTAAGGAGTCATATTGGCTGATAGCAATCTGGTACAGCTGCCATCAGCTGGTCAGTTGGTTGTGGTGGAAGGGGAGGAGGGAGGGAAGGACTGTGGGGAACAGATCAATGCCCCCTGTGGTGAGGGAAGGGGCAGGGGAAGGCGCTGCCCATCTGGTGGGGGGGGCATGGGATGGAGCTGCAGCTCATGGGGGAGGGGGCTCCCACTGTTGCTTGCACCCGGGGAGGGTGGGGGGGGCGTGTGCCCCCAGACCTACATGGTGCCAGGTGGGCTGCAGCTGTGAGGTGGAGCCAGTGCTGAGTGGGGCTCTTCTCACTGGGCTTTTCCAGGTGCTTAGGTGGAAGTGGGGTGTTCAGCCAAGGCAGCGCGGGGCTGGGAGTGGAGCTGCAGCAAAATCTGTTTTGGCTACAGCCTCCTTCCAGCACCACTGGAGCCTGTTTTGAGCCCAGCCCCTGGCGAGAGGAGCCCTGTGCAGTGCTGGCTCCAGCTCCACCCTGCAGCTGCAGCCCACCCCACACAGATCCAGGGGCACACACCCCCTCCACCCTCTCAGGGTGCAAGCAGCAGCAGGAGCCTGCCCCCTTCCCACCACGAGCTGCACCACTGTCCCACGGCCCCCCTGCCATCCTCCCTGGCTGGGCAGCATCTGGCCCTGCCCCTGCCCCCTCCTTCACCACAGGGGGCACTCATCTGATGCAGACAATTTTCTTTACATCAGTACCAATCTGATATCTGACCAATGTATTGGTGGACCCCTAGCAGGAAGCTATTGCTTGTGGCTTTGAGTTAGGCCAGCCATGCATAGAGTTTCAATGAAAATACTTGACTACCCCAGAAATTACTGCACATTTTTTCATGTGATGTATTTTGCCCAAATGTTTTGTTTTTGCAGCTTTTTTTTCCTTTTTTAGAGTACTAAAAATTGTAACTTGTACTTTTGTCATGTCAAGTGTATGGACCTTTGAAGGGAGAAGTTCAGATACATTTTAAAGTCTCTAGAAATTACTTAAAACAGTTTTTCTGTAAACATGAGGCCACTGGAAAAGTCTTAGAATAAATACTTTTAGTGACTAGAGAAGTGGATGTCATCTCTCCAGTGTGATGATGCAAGTGTTGCTAGGCCTAACAGTTCGCATTTAATCAGAACTTAAAAATACCACAGGTCTAAAAATTTAATTTTTCAGTCCTGGGTGTGTGCTGCCCATAACTTCAGAAGGAGATCTTCCCCCTCTATATGGCACTGGTGAGGCCGCAGCTGGAGTACTGCGTCCAGTTCTGGGCGCCCCACGTCAGGAGGGATGTGGACAGCATGGAGAGGGTCCAGAGGAGGCCACTCGCATGGTCAGGGGGCAGCAGGGCAGGCCCTACGAGGAGAGGCTACGGGACCTGAACCTGTTCAGCTTCACAAGAGAACGCTGAGAGGGGACCTGGTGGCTGTCTATAAACTTATCAAGGGGGACCAGCAAGGAATTGGAGGCCCTGTTCACCTGAGCAGCTCCTGGAGTAACAAGGAATAATGGCCATAACTTGTGTGAGAGTAGGTTCAGGCTGGACATTAGAAGACACTATTTCATGGTTAGGGCAGCTAGGATCTGAAACCAACTTCCAAGGGAAGTGTGATGGCTCTTACCCTGAGGGTCTTTTATAGGAGGCTTGACAATTACCTAGCTGGTGTCATACAAGCCCAGTATTCTCTCCTACCTAGGGCAGGGGGACAGACTTCAAAATCTACTTAGGTCCCTTCTAACCCTACATCTATAAATCTGTTCATGACAAAAATTGTTTGATGTGGTTACCTGTGATAGCAG
The DNA here is from genome assembly GCF_052110815.1 of Crocodylus siamensis. Classification (NCBI taxonomy): domain Eukaryota; kingdom Metazoa; phylum Chordata; order Crocodylia; family Crocodylidae; genus Crocodylus; species Crocodylus siamensis. The sequence goes on along the minus strand of NC_143396.1, from coordinate 281,665,356 downwards.
GTGACTGGTTTCAGCAACTCAGAAAGTGCCTTCTTAGTTTCATAGTTTCTAGGGTCGGAAGGGACCTGAGCAGATCATTGAGTCCGACCCCCTGCCATGGCAGGAAAGAGTACTGGAGTCAAATGACTTCAGCAAGGTGTACATCTAGCCTCCTCTTAAAGACCCCCAAAGTAGGAGCCAGCACCACCTCGCTTGGAAGTTAGTTCCAGATCCTAGCCGCCCTGACCGTGAAGTAGCGCCTCCTGATATCTAGCCTGAATCTACCCTCTGCCAGCTTGTAATCTTCTAGTCTCGTGTTCCCGAACGGGAGCAACCACAAAGCTTAGACCAAGGGCAGGCAATTATTTAGGGCGAAGGGCCGCTTACTGAGTTTTGGCAAGTCATCGAGGGACACATGGGTAGCCCCACCCCTTGATAGGTGCCCCACCCCCTGGTTGCCATCTTGGGACCAGAAATCCCGCTCCCTAATCCCTGACCATTGCCACTAGTAGTTTTTTTCCCTTGGGCCCCAAAAGTACTCTTTTCAGCAAGAGGGTTTGCCATCTCAGAACCAGAAAAATACCAAATTATATTCTAAAAACCAAGCATATACTGCAGCATTCATTAATATAATTTAGGAAATATTTTTGTCCTGATTTGGAGGCGCTTGTGTAGTGTACATAGAGGTGCTAGTATAATAGTTTAAATTAAGTCTTATTCTTGTATATTGTGGGAGTCTGAGTATAGGTTTGTGGGTATGCGGGGTGTGGGTGTCCGTGTGGGGTTTGTTGAGGGTGGATAGGTGTGGGAGTGTAGTGGTGCGGGATGTGGGTGTGTGTGGATTTTGTAGGGGGCTGTGAGTGTGTGGAGGGAGGGTGGCTGGGGAGGGTTGTGGCTTGTGTGGAGGGGGAGGGTTTGCCCACAGCCCACCCCCCTGTGGCAGGCAGAGCCCCCACCAGTGCTCCTGCATGCCTGGGCTCTGCACTCCTGTTGCTCCTGACCCCGGGGCAGGATTGGCGCAGGCCCCATGCTCCTGCTCGCTGCCACTCCCCTATTTGCCACCACCATCCTTCTCCTGCCACTTCTGCATCCCTTCCCCCCCCCCACCCACCCCCCACAGCACCACATCCCAGCTGCTTCTGCAGTCCCGGCAACACAGCCGGGAACCAGGCGGTGCTGGAGCTGGCGGAGGAGCAGGGAAATGGCTGTGGTAGGCAGGTGGGAGGGGCAGTGAGCAGGCACACAGAGCTCAGCAACAGCTGGGCAGGAGTGTGGGGCCCGCACCAGTGCACCAGGGCTAGTACCAGTGGGGCCCAGAATAGGGCAGCAGAAGTGTGGGGTCTGGGCCAGCAGCGGTCTAAAGGAGCTGGGCTGGCTCCTCCATCACCCTGCTTGAGCAGCACAGCCCAGCTCCATACAGCCCCTGCCAGCCCAGACCCCACGCTCCTGGACAGAAACTGCTGCTTGGCGCAAAGGGAAGCGGTCCCTCTCTCACCCGCCGCTAGGCAGTTTTAGATGTGTCCATGCCGCGCTAGGCTGCAGTGCGGCTTCTTCACGGCCATCTCTGTGCCGCCCAGTGCAGCAGCCGTGGTCATGTGAAGCAGCTGCAGAGCAGCTCACAAGCAGCACTGAAGGAGCCACGCGTGCAGCACGGGCTCTGGGTGGACACAACTAAAACTGCCCAGCGTGGAAGGGGATGGGCTGCTTCCCCTTACACTGAACAGCAGTTTCTGCCCAGCCACTACTGCTGCTGCTCAGCTCCAACAGGCAAGCCTGGAGCTGGTGCAGGACCCAGGCTCTGCAGCAGCAGCGCAGGACAAACTGCTCCTCAGTGCAGGACAAACTTGGCCCCTCTGTCTCCTGCTTCCAGCACTGCCTGGTTCAGCCACTCAGAGCCCACGTGAGCCTGCCTGTGCCTGGTCTGCACTGCCACTGCTGCCCCACGGGGCAGCCCAGAGGCAGCAGTGATGTAGCAGAGATGCAGGACAGCCCCACGTGGACTTGGGGCAGCTGCAGCAGGAGGCATCGGCCATGGGGAGGGAACCATTTTTCTCCCATGCTGAGCAGGAATTTGTCTTGCTGCTGCTGCTGCTCAGCCCAGACAAGCGAGCATGGGGTTGGGGCTGTGTGCGCTGGTCTCTGTACTACAGGGCTGGAGTGGGGAGGACTGGGAGTGAGCAGGCACATGGGAACCAGCAACAACCAGGCGGGAGTGTGGGGCCTGTGTCTGTGTCCCGGGGCCAGGACCAGTGGGCCCAGAGCAGGGCAGCAGGAACTCAGGGTCCCAGCCCAGGAGCCCTGTGGAGCCGGGCCAGCTCCCCTCTCTCCCTGCTGGTGCAGCCCAGGCTGGCTCCACAGAGCCCTGCCAGCCTGCACACTGTGCTCCTGCCACCCCTCTCTGGGCCCTGCTGGCGCTGGCCTCAAGGCACCAATGCTGGCCCTGCACTCTCACACACCTGCTCGTTTCCAATCCCCGCACCCCCACCACTGCTTTCCCCGCTTTCCTGCCCACCCGTCGGCCACTCTGCACCACGTGGCCACGTGGCTCCCGGCTGCATGGCCAGACCGCAGGATTCAACAGGAGCCAGCCCGGCCCCAAGGACTGGGGCGATCGCCCGTGGTCCTCTCCTGCCTCCCCACCCATTTTTACCTGAACTTCTTGCTCCCACGCAGGGAGGCATGAACAGCCCCATGGTCCCAGGCCAGAAACCCCTGCTCGGCAGAGGCTTCCGGCTGTGGGGGGCCGGGTTGGGTGGGCCTTGTTTTTGCAGGGTCCTGCTGTGGCTTCCCCTGTGTCCTACTGCCCCTGGCTCCTGTCATCTTTGAAAGGCAGCCTGGGGCAGATAAATATTAATTTTCTAAATTTTTTAGGGGCCCTGCGGACCAGATAGAACAACTTGGTGGGCCAGATCCGACCCACGGGCTGTATTTTGCCCACCCCTGGCTTAGATTAATGCCTTTTTAATGAAGTCTGCTGTGATAATATAGTGTTAAAAAGAAACAGATGCATATTGTTGTCTTGCATACTTTCAAATGAGATCTGTCATCTTTGGCTTTCTATTGTGGGAGGCATTGACAGCTGTCAAGTGTATTCCTTTCCGTAGGTGTCTCTGCGTAAGCAGGAGATAGAGGACAGACTCAATGCATGGACTGTGTTCAATGAAAAGAATAAAGAGCTGTGCGCGTGGCTGGTACAGATGGAGAGCAAAGTATTACAGACCGCAGATGTCAGCATTGAAGACATGATAGACAAATTACAGAAGGTAAACAGGAAATCAGCTTTTCTGGAACCACGTTCTAAGAATTCTTAATAGATAAACCCTCACTAAACTACCAACCTAGGACCCTTACAATCCATAGCTAGAAGATGAGACCCTCAGTTCCTGTCTTCATCCCAACTGATGATCAGTCATAACCCAGAAAGAAATCCTTGTGGATTATAACATAGAAGTTCACTGTCCTTATGCATGGGAACCATGCTTCCTGATGGGGAAGTACAAGACATACAGGAACTTAGTATTATTAAGTGAACACAGAAGCTCCCTTTCTCATAAGTATCCTTTGGAGGAGATCTTTGGGGCTTCTAGTAGTGATTCATTATTTACACCTGTTCTAACCAGCATCTGCTGTGGTAAAAGAGCTATGCAGTAAATACATTCAGAATGATCCCAGGAAATGTGCAGTAGTTTCTTTGCTAGGTAAACTGGAACTCACTACAACCAAAAATAAAACTAAACCTTTAGAGTGAGATGGGAAACAAACCTGACTTCCTTCCTTGACATAGAACTCAATTCAATTATAACATATCAACTTTATATAGACAGTGCAGATGTTCTTTCCTTATGGCTTCATGGGTTCTGTATTTAATCCCAGCTCTCCTGCATTTAATAGCACCATACAAATAAAAAGTCCTTTGCACTGGAATTTGGATTTTTTTTAAAGTAGCTCAATTAACTAAATAAAATCAAAAGAGGAGAGCAGAGGGACATTTTGAACTTAATGCCTGCATTTAGGAATACTTACTGTGACACTTCCAGTTTTCCACTGAAAATGAGATGTCAGTATAATGTTTTTGTGTATTTCTGTAGAAACCTTAATCCTCCCGCTTCAAGTCTGCCCCACTTATATATATACCACCACCACCACATCCCAGAAACATGATTTCACCAAGAAATAGCTGTCTTGTCTACTTAGAATGAGTAACACTTGTATGCATTTGTCAGGACTCCATGGAAGAAATCAACCTGTTTAATGAAAATAAACTACATCTGAAGCAAATGGGTGACCAGCTGATCAAGGCTAGCAGCAAGAGCAGAGTCACAGAAATAGATGACAAGCTCAATAAAATTAATGATCGCTGGCAGCATCTCCTTGATGTCATCGGAGCACGGTAAGAAAGGCGTTTCAGGTCTCTGAGTCACAGAATCATAGAAGTCGGGTCAGAAGGGACCTTATAGATCTTCAAGTCCGAACCCCTGGCAGGGCAGGAGAAAAAAAAAAAAAGTCCTATCCAGATGAATCTTACCATGTGAATTTAGAGTTACCCATCTCAGAAAGATACAGATTTGGTTTTAAATGTTATGAATTTGGAAATCAGAATGCGTTTAGAACAGATTGAAAGATTTGATGCATGTTATCCTTCTTAGTTTGTTAATATTGGCTCATCTACTGTGTACTGGCAAGGGAGAGAGGGAACTGTTTATCTTGATTGTTGTATTTATGATGGATTTGTAGTGATTTTCTTTTCCGAAAACTGAACTCCATTAAAAATATTTACAGCATCAGCTTGGACACCCATGCGATAAATTTTAAATCACTTGATAAAAGCGTATGTAATAAGCCGGTGCGAGTAGGCAGCTATTTGATCCGGCTTCAGATCTGGCCACTTCAGATGCCACGGATCTGATCCGGAGCTCCAGACTGGGTTTCTGCTTCGATCCAGCCAAACCAAGCTTTGGAGAGCTGGTCATAGGGTATAATGGGGAATCAATGAAATATCTATAACGTTTTTTGTCTGATTTGAATGAAACTTGCAGTGGTGGTAGCCTCTGCTGAGAGCACGAAGCCTGCCAAGTTTCAAAAAATTCAGTGCAGGGGCTTGGGGGGAACTGCACCCGAAAATCCTGAAAGCAAAACTCATATCAGGTCTATGTGTTACAACACAGATGAATGAAAACTGCAAGGTGATAGGTGCAGGGGTTTGGGAGGAACTGCATCTCAAGCTGCTGACGGGCAAAACTCGTGACAGCTGAACCTGTGTGTGTTAAGGCTCAGCGGCCTGAAAACTTCAGGGAGTGGTGGACCCTGCTGAGGCCACAAAGCCTGCCAAGTTTCAAGGAGATGAGGTGCAGTTTCCCACACACCCCTGCACCTAAGCTGCGGATAAGCAAAACTCGTGACATGGGTGACACTGTGTGTGTTAAGGCACAGGAGGGTGAAAGCTTCAAGGATGGTGCACAAGCACCTATGTCACAAGGTTTGCCTGTCAGCAGCTAGGGGTGCAGGGCCCCAGAACCCCCCTGCACTGACCTCCTTGACAGCTGGCAGGCGTCGTGGCCGCAGCAGGGGCTACCATCCCTGCAGCTTTCATGACTGCTGCACCTAATGTCACCCATGACACGAGTTTTGCCTTTCATCAGCTTGAGGCGCAGTTCCCCCCAGCCCCCTGCACCGACCTTCTTGAAACTTGGCAGGCTTTGTGACCTCACCAGGGGCCACCACCCCTTCAGTTTTGACCCCCCTGTGTTGTAATGCATAGACGTGACATGAGTTTTGCTTTCAAGAATTTGGGGCACAGTTCCCCCTGAATCCCTGCACTGATCTTCTTGAAACTTGGCAGGCTTCATGCTCTCAGCAGAGGCTACCACCCCAAAATTATAGATATTTCATTGATTCTCCACTATATCCTATGGCTGGATCTCCGAAGCAGCTCCGAAGCTTTTTCGAAGCGCTTCAGAAGCTCTGAACTACTTTGGAAAGCCTAAAGAAGCGAGTGCTTTGATCTGGACATGCTGCTTCAGGTGCTGAAGCGCCCAAAGCTTCTCCGGATCCAAAGCACAGTCCGAAGCCTCGTACAGCCCTGGCATGTAGGCATGTGTCTGTGTAAAATGTTATCAATTTAATGATAAAACGTAGTGAGAGAAGGCTAGAACTTCTGCTTGTAGAAACTGGAATGAATCTCTTGAGCTTGGTGGAACAGTACCAATTCAGACCAACTTTGGTTCTGTCCTGTGTGCTGGCGTGTGTGATATTATATTCATGAGAATGCCTGGAGGCCTGGTGTGGTGGGGAGAGAGATTCAGCTAAAAGCTGGAAATGAATTAGCTGAGCAAAGAGGCTGTATAAGGAACTGGGAATGGAAGGAGATACTGGGACAAGAAGAGCCCAAGGAGGAGACACTGAATTTGATGGGACAAGGAGACTAATTGGGATGAAAAACCTGGAGCCTGTGACCAGTTAAGTGGGGACAATGGGACTGGGTTGAAAAGATGGGAGTGGGGAAAGAGACAGGACTGGAACAGGTGTAGTTGCCACATGAAGCCAGAAACTCTTTTCCCCCCTTCCTGTTGCTACAGGTGTCAGGGTGGCTTTTTTTTCCCTTCCTCAGAAGCATTGGGTGTTGGCTGTAGCCAAGTTCGGGGATTTTGCCTGTGGTGTACCAGTACTCCTACTGGGAGTAAAGCCTGGAGGTTCCTGGTTACAAGATCTTGCCCCTCTGCTTAGGGTCAGACTGTTCACCACATTTGGGATATAGAAGGAATTTTACCCCTTCGTCAGATTGATACAGACCGTGAGTGTTTTGCCTTCCTCTGTAGCAGGGCACGTGGCCATCTTCCTGGGATCTCTCCAGTGTATTTTAACAACAGCCCTTGTAGCAGCAGGACACTGACCCCTGTTGTGCTCCTGCTTCACCAATGGCAGGTTAGGGCACTGTGTGGCAGGATTGATTGTGTAGTTTTAGTAATAGGTTAGATGAGGATTTGTAAGGGAGGGTTTGGGTAGGGGTGATGCGGAGTCAAGTACCCAGGTGCCAGGAAATGCCAGAATTCAGGTCATTTTATGCACATGTGGTATGACCCAGCTTTTAACAACATTGTCACATGGTATTTACTCCATGGTCTCCCTGCATCCTTCGTGCCTGGGATGGTCCTGCTCTGGAGAGGAACCAGGGTGGGGTAATGAAAGAAGCTGTTATCTGTGGGCTTCATCTGTTAGGAGTGGAAGGTGAGTGCTGAATGAAGCAGGGGATTGCAGGATGAGAGAGGACGGTTTCATGGGTAAGGCAATCAAGTGCTGCTGTGAAATGGGGGAGTGCTTGTACCCCTATTTTACGGACTGGGAACTGAGGCATGGCACTTAAGATCAGTAGTTACGCTTAATTTTGGCTGCCCTATTTAAGACCGTGGGAGCAGATTATTAGGGCCTTGCTACACCTTAGGCCAGGGGCAGGCAATTATTTTAAGCAGAGGACTGCTTACTAAGTTTTGGCAAGCCGTCAAGGGCCACATGGCAGGGAGCCTAGGGCAGATAAATACTAATTTTCTAAATTTGTAGGTGCCCCGTGGGCTCGATAGAATGGCCTGGCAGGCTGCATCTGTCCCCTGGGCTGCATTTTGCCCACCCCTGCCTTAAGCTGTGAGCCATACAAATGTTAATCAGTATTGGTGCTAGCTCAGGTTTGGAGCAGTCATGTGTTCAGGCCAGCAGGGGCCTAGAAAACTGAAAGGTAAAAATCCCTGGCCCCCATGGCTCCCCCCCTGCCTGTGCTGTCTTTCCCAGAGGAGCAGGCAGGGAAGGTTTTACCTGCCTGGCCACCTCCGTGGGCTGCTACTCTTCTCTGGGCTGAGCCTGCCCAGGGGCAGCTTAACTCTTCCCTGCCTGCTCCCCTGGGACAGACAGCTGCGGTTGCCACAAGTAAGGGGAGAGGGAGAAGCAGTGGGCCTGATCCAGGCCAGCGGGGTGAGGGGGCAGATGGGGTGTTTAAGCTATGTTGTAGTTTAGAGTGGTTATACCTTAGTGTAACACAAATCAGAAATAATCCTGCCCCGGAGGTGATGTAATGTTGAACCAGCTAACTAGTTTCAGGTGTTAATCTGCAGACAGTCCAGGTGTTGAGAGCTCCAGGAGCTGCCCAAAATTATCACTTAACAATGACTTAACAATGCCTAGACCTTTATAGGCTCCAAGTACAGCTCCCATGACGTCATTTGTGGTTGCAAGCATGCAGCACTTCTTTAGCTCTCCCCCCAGGATCTGAAGTGGCTTGCTTGGCTTCACATAGGAACTGGCAGAGACAGAATCCAGTTCTCCCTTTGGAGCAGTGTAGGAGTGCAGGGCACATAAAGCATGGAGCCACGTAGTGAGCAATGAAGAGAAAGTGCCCTATGAGTAGCTGTTAATTCAATGAGCACTCTGCATCTTCTGCACTGAATGTGATATCAGCCTTGGTGGGAGGGAAGTGTGTTTTCATGTATTATATCATCATGCACATACACCAGGAGTGAACAGGCAGCTTCAGTTCTGGTGCCTCCTAACTTTCTTACACCCGAAGAATGCTCCTTCAACATTTTCTATGTACTGAAATGAAAGCAAAACAGGCAAAGGCAATTCCATCCATACAGAATGCAGCACTTCCCTTTAAACCAATAAACAACCTGGGACAGATGGGCCAATTAGGGAGCTCTCTGTTTAGACCTTGAAGTGATTCTCTTAGTTCGTGGTGACAAGCTGAGATTTACCATATGGCGGCAATAGCACAGAATGGGTGCAGCAGGTGCAGTGGATGCGCGTGCTTGTCTAGTGCCGTTTGTAAGGGTGCTGCCGTATGCCATTAGCTTCAGTGTAGTGTGCAGACCAGGAAGGGTCTAAAAACAGAAATTCCTAGGAAAAAAATAATGTTCATACATCTGTTTGTATTTTTTTAAGCCACACACATAAATTTCCGTGGTTAAGCAGAGGCTCTGAGATAGTTATCTCCTTCTGTGCTTGTCATCGTTTCAGAAAAAGGAAGAATGCAGGAATACTAAATGAACAAACTTGTAAAAGTTAATTTGAGACTTGGCTCTTTGGAAAGTTTGCAGGTCCACTGGTTGTGTGGGCATTCACCTTAGAGACCAGTCCATCAGCCTTACCCTGATGTATGTCTGCTCAATCCACTCACAGCTGCTGTGCTGTTGAAACAAAGCACTACATGTATGTACACACGTGCAGACGTGTGCAAGGCCTGGAGTGTAGATGGAACGATGTACATAGCCTCTTATGGGGAGGTACAGGATGCCAAGACGCCAAGTACTGAGACTCCAGGCATCCCACCTGTAGTACTACTCTACCCCATGGAGCTTGTCTGCACCAGTGGTTCTCAACCTTTTTAAACTTGAAGCACCCTCCATAACTTCTGTGAATTGAGCAGCACCCCAGTTCATAAACTAATTTATTACAGTGCTTAGCTCCTTGCAGAAGGGACAGACAGGAAGAGCTTGAGCCTGCCCTTTTCTGCTTCTCCCCTCACACTTCCTGGGGTACACTTCAAAGGATCTCCTGGCACCCCAGGGTGCCCCAGCATCCTGGCTGAGCATCATTGGCCTACACACACATTGTTTTCATACCTTCAGGGTTTATGCAGTCCCTCTGGGTATGTTCCTTAGTGGTCTGCTAATCCTTTATTTTAGTGCCCTATATACTAGCATGGAAAGGAAGGATTTGCTCTTGAAGCTGTTGTTTCACTGGGCCTGTCTGCAGACTGAGGACCTCTTCCCCGCTCTCTGCTCCCCCCCCGCCCCCACACAGCAGTGTTGCACATTCAGGAGAGTTTTTGCACAAGCCCAGGGGCTAATAAGTCCCATGTTTATAAAGAAGTTTAAATTGTACACAAAACGCTTGAAGCTACATTAGAGAATGGCATCTCTCTGGTAGTGGCTTCTAGTGGTCATTACCACTGAGCTTGGTCTCCAATATTAAATGCGCATCATAATAGAAGACATACAAAAAACTAGAACTCTTGGTTCCAAAATTACACCTTTTATTAGACCAACTGGGAAATTGAAAGAAAACTGTCTTTTTCTGCCAGCTTTCCGGATCAAAGTCCCTTCATCTGGCTCTGGGAAAAGAATAGATGGTACAGGATAGTAAAAAGTCCCCGTAGGTAGGAAATAAATTTCATTTTTGCACAGAGGGAGCTGAAGAGGGAAGGCTTTTCCTCTGGGTCCGTGAAAGTGTCTTTGTGAGCTGTGCTGAGTAGCTCTTTGATGTGTAGATCAGGTAGAATTACTTCCCTGGAGGTGTCAGATGGCAGGCAGGGGAGTAAAAAATCTTTCTTGTTCTGCAAAGAAGTTTAAAATCCAAAATCAGCTAAAATTGGCATCTTCCATGTTTCAGGGGTGTACTTGGTAGCCGTGTTGGTCTGAGACAAGAAGACATACAAAAAGCTAGAACTCTTGGTTCCAAAATGGTACCTTTTATTAGACCAACTGGGAAATCACAAGACAAATCGCAAGAAAAACCCTCTCCGCAAAAATGAAGTATGTTTCCTACCTATGAGGACCTTTTCCCATCCAGTATCATCTATTCTTTTCCCAGAGCCTGACAAAGGGACTTTGATGTCAAAAGCTTGCAGAAAAGGACAGTTTTCTTGCGATTTCCCAGTTGGTCTAATACAAGGTATCATTTTGGAACCAAGAGTTCTAGCTTTTTGTATGTCTTCTTGTCTCAGACTAACACGGCTACCAAGTACACTGAAAATCGTAATAAGCACTTCCATTTTGTCTAAGACTGCAGAGAACATTCACCACTTCTGAATAATTCAGTCCACAGGGGCTTAGTGGTAATACCCTATGCTCATAGGTTGGTGGCCTGAATTTAGATGTTCTGCCTTGTAGACAATAGTGTTGTGAGTACACTATGCTGAGAGGTTTGGAGAGGTCCCTGCAGTGATACTCACAGTGAGTTAGTTGTAGCAAGAATTGGCTTTAATAAAAGTGCACTTCCAAGCCCCATAATAAGTCTGGAAACAGAGAAAGGCAAGTTTATAGGGAGGCTTCTGACTTGTTGGTAGTGTTGATTTTTTTTTTTTTGCCCAATGGGACACTTTCTTATGTATCTGCAAGCTCATAGCCCTGCCTGCAGGAAACTCTGTAGGCTAAGAATCCTAAACAGGGTTGAGAGGCCTTAGCATCGAACCATTTCTTTTCCATGGCTTCTTAGAACTGGATGATTTTTTTCCCCATCTGGCTGTGCAGCATGAACTCTCAAACAATAACCTAAAACTACAGGGCAGTAATAAACCAAGACGTAGTAGAAATATTGAGGATATCCGTTTAAAATGAGCAATAGCTGACCTGGAGTCGTTTCAGTCTGTGTTTCTACAGCGAATGCTGGGTCTCTTGTAGAGCCTTTCATAATCTTTCTATCCTGTGTCTCGGCTTCTGCCCTTTACGTCTCGCCGTCTGGCGGAATAATGCTGCTTTACATTGCTATATCTCATGCTCATCTGGGAAGGGGAGTACATGACACTAGAAATAGGCAACTTTATAGTGGTAAAGCTGTGTCCCCACTGAGGACTGTTGTGGTATAACCGTGTCAGTAATGAACCACACTCCTAAATAGCATAAATTTGGACTGATAGAAAAATCCAGGTACAGACCAGACCTTAGTCTCTAAGCTGGTATCTTCTCTCTTCCCCCCGGCTCCCTGTTAGTGATTGTGACTCCTTCTGATGCTAAAGTTGGGACAACTGTCATTGTCTTCTCAGGCAGGATTGTTGAGCAAACTTCAGTTACTCCGAGGAGGAGGGGGAGGAATAGTCCTTGCTCCACTTGGGAGTGATTTCCCCGCTTCCTGTCTCATACCTGCCCTTTCAAGTGCCACTTTGATCTTTCCTGAATCACCGCCGGGCTACAGTCAAAGTGCCTGGGAACCTGAATGCCATTTTAATTGCAAATCTCTGCCTTGGTCTCACAGCATGCATGCCTCACGCTTTCCTCAGATTCTCTCTCAACTTTACCCCGCTATGTCTTGAAGGTGAGATACAGACAAGTTAGAGTCAACCCACCATAGACATCCTTTCATGCTGGAGAAAAAGGTTCAGACTCTTAGGATCTAAAAATAATTCCCTGAATTATCATGTGAGTGCTTTTTCTAAGTGTCACAATCTGTGTTTGCCAATTATCAGATATGTAGGTGCCTAAACCAAAGTTCTTTCCCGTCGCGCCCCTCTCCTCTGGCATTGATGTCGCGCACAATTCACAGTGACAAATATATAACCTGCCTGCCATCCGATAACCCTAGGTAACCTCTGCATTTTATCCCCCACAGCATTCCCCTCTTTCCTCCCCCCACCTATGCGTCTCTCATCTATTAACTCCCATCCCCTCTGATCTTCCCTGCCAAGCATTTGCATTTTCACAGACCTGCATTTTGCATATTGGCTTACGCTTCTGTCCTGCCCAGGAGAGCGCACAAACACCAGCAGACTCCCTCCTCCTGAAGACGGGTGTTTGTGCCCAAAAGCTTGTAAAGAACAATTTTTCTAACTATTTAGTTGGCCTAAGAAGAGAGATCACATTTATCCAAAGAACCTTGTCCACAAACATAGGACATAGATTAAGACCCAGCTGGTTCTCTGGTGGTAACTCCTGGCTCTTCATCCGCTTTTAGAGAAGTCTGGAAGTGGAGCACAGAGCAGGGTCAGCTGTGTGGGCAAAAGCTTTGATTCACACACAGCTCACTGCGGCACACTAGTACAAGCAAGCGCGTGCACTTGTAAATCTTCCCGTTTGCTCCATGTAAACCACGAGCTCGAGCTGGAACCTTCTGCCTTTGCTACCTCAAGTGAAATGGGCACTGAATTTCCTTTTACTTTTGAAGCCTCTGCTATGTAATCTTTTTGCTACCTGCCTTGCAGCATTTTTCTTTACATGCCGTTGCTCATTCTGCTTGTGTCAAAATCAAGCTGTTCAATTTTTTTTTTTTTTTTTACTTGTGGTTGGGTCCTGAGAAATAACACAGCCTTCTAGCAAGGCAAAAATACAGGTTCAATCCAGGCAAGCAGCACTGTTCAGCGTGAGGTGAGGTTTGTGCATGTGCAGTGACTCCCCAGCCAGGGGATTTCAGGAGGAAGATGTGAAAGGCTTTTTTTTTTTTTTTTTTCCCCTTTACCTCCCTGTGGTAGATGCTAAAGCAGTGAATAAATAGGGCACCCGTGGAGGAGGGGTTTCCTCTTCCAGGAGTGCTGTGGCTGCATAGACGGTCCCCTTGGAGGTTGGGATTTACAAGCCAAGGAATGGTTTTTTCGTACAAACAGTAAGTGCCATTTCAGTAATCAGCTCCGTGTTGTGTCCTAGCGCGGTTGTTAAGAATAGAAATCGCTGGTGCGGTGGTGTCTGTCTGTGTTGAGCAGCCTTGGGGGATGGGCACTGCAATGTCAGCATGTGTGTGTGTCTGCAATTTGCCTTTTGAGAAGCGGGGGGGGGGGAGGAATGGATTATATTGAGTGGGAAATGCAGGTCATTAGACTGGATAAATTGTATTCAGTATTCCTTTGTAGCAATGTCGTGAAAATTTGGGGCTCTGGTATTAGACAAAATGGAAGATGCAGTGTTAAAATAGCTTGTCCCTCATTCAGTAATTATGTAGTATTCGTTCTCTTAACTAAAATATAGCATCAATGAATGTAAGGATTTCCGTGTCTTTTACCAGAGGGGGTGGCTACATGTAAAAATCAATTCGAATAATATCTAACACAAAGCTCAGGCCTAAACGAGATATTTATTTCTGACATTTCTTAAAATTGTGTTTTGCATTTCTTACAAAGCGAGCATACACTAACGTTTACTAAGCAAAGATTAAATAATTGGGGTTTTATCTACTAGGCTAGCATTGCAATTTAATTTCATCCTGTATTTTAAATAAATACATGTAGCATCCATGTTAGGTGGCCTGAATATTTATGCTGATGACCAGGATTTCGATACATATGTCTGAATGTCTCGATCCTTTTAAACACCAGCATTTGATTTCCATTTGTCTTCTATGATTTTGCTTCCTTTTTCAAGTACATTTTGTGCCAGCGCTGATAAACCAGCTTAGTGCACGCGTGCAGGCAGGCACTGTGCAGGTCTTGCCGTCAACATACTTTAACCCTGTACACAGCAGCAACCACAACAACAGCAAACTTTCTATCGTCGGACCCCCACACACATGTGGGCATTACCAAATAGGCCATGTTTTTGTGAGGGTCTGCGATCACTGCGAACGTCTAGCTTCAGGCTGTCCAGTGAATTTCACATGTGGCCTAACTGCTATTAACGTGGACCCCAGAAGTGCAATGATGGGTACGTCTACACATCACCCAGTGGCAACGTGGCTGTATGTGCGACATTGCTGTATGGCGCACCAGGCAATGTAGCAATCATGTGGGTCTATCATGTTGCCATAGTGGCAAAACCTAACAATGCATCACACACGGGGCAGTAACCGCCCATAGTGCACGATGCTTTAGTACTTCCAAAAAGAAATGCTAAAGCACGGCACTGTAGCAGTGTTGCCACACGGCGATGTGTAGACGCGCCCGTTAGGAGCTAATCTAGAGGCTGCCCAAGCCAATAGGAATCTTTTCTATTCTTTCTGGTGTCTTGCCTCAGCCCCTTGGTTCTAATCCCCCCAGGGCAATTTAGCCCTTTGTCTCCAGTTGAATGTTGGCCTGAAGATGAAAACACTTAGAAACTAATTTCAATGGGACTGTTCCTCTGTGGTAGGGCTCTCCAACTGGTGGCCCAAGGGGCTGCATGCAGCCAGCGAGAGATTGAACTGCAGCCACGAGACTCCCTATTGGGCACTGCTTCCTGGAGCCTCCAGGCTTCCCATTCCTTCGCCAGCTTGCACATCCCGTGTCTTGCCCCTGGGGGTGGGATGGCACACCTGGGGTCTGGGAGCCAGGTGGCCCTGTGAGGTTGCAAGAGCTCCAGGTCCCTCTCAGAGCAGGGGTGCAGGGGAGCACACAGCAAGGGAGTGCAGATGAGACCACACAGCAGCATGAGGGAGCAGAGAAACCCATGCAGCAGGGGGGATGCGGGGTAGACAACACAAAGGTGGGGCACTCATGCCTTGTGCAGTCCATGGAGCCTGTGGCCTGCATGGTTGTGGCCCCCAGCCACTGAGAAGTTGGGCAGCCCTACTGTAATGAAAGCATGCGCTTAGATGCTGTGAATTATGGCCACATTTAAGTCCTGTTCATAGGAAGTTCGTTTCAGTGCGTCTTACTTTTCATCATCCTGGAGCGGAAAATTGTCAGCTCAGGAGTGTTTTACCACAACGCTGCCAGGTGCTCATCTCTTAGCTCTGCCCTGGAGGCTGTAGGTGCTTCTGTCAATTAGTGACGCTCTGTTTGTTTTTAGCCAGCGAGGTCAGTCTTGAAAGTTATTTGATCTGCAGTCCGTGAAAATCTGTTTAACACTGGGTGTAAATTCATGCCAGGTGATTTGCCACTTGGGGCACATGGAAGGTGCACAGTACCGCTTCTTTCTGCTCCCCGATTGGCTGACTCTCATACCTAAAACGTTCTTTCAAGAGGTCTTACAAACATTCCCAGTACCAGTGGGAATGCAGAAACATAACAGAGACGCCTGACCATTTTCTGCAAGCAGAGTTAATTCCATGCCGGCGCTTGCGGATCTGGGGCTCTGATGCCATCAGCATCAGTGTGAGGTTTTTACTCAGCTCGATGGTGTTCAACTCTCTTTGGGGTATACCTCTGGCTCTAGTCCTAAAGCTTGTCTTCAATTCCTTTTGACTCAAGTGGGAGCTGTAGGTATGCTTAGCATTTCTCCAGAGGCTGTTGGCACCTTGCGGAGCCCTTTATGGTGATATGGTGCTCTTCATCCTGATGCAAGAATTTAACCAGTCCTTTTGCCTGTCCAAGTTAGTAGACCATTTTCATCTTGTGCTCACATACCAACCTTAAATTCTTGAAGAGCTACATTATTGCTTGCCTGGTAATCCTTAAGTTTTAGTTCTCAAGATTGAGATTAATGATTTAGAGCTTTAAGGCTGGTTAAATGACTGACAAATAACATCCTAGCTGGCATCTGTAACAAATTAAGTAATTAAATTGGTGTGTCTGTGACAATAACTGTTACCAAGTAAATTCATGGTAATACTAGCACAGTGGTGGGGAGAGGGAGTTTTGTGCTATAGCTACTGGGACTATTAACAGACTTTTCAACAACAAATGCAGTTTGGAACGGTATATTTAATTGAGGGTGCAGACAGAAGTGCAGCTCCTAGCTGTAACTCGGAGCAATTACTGCAAGGCGTTCTGAGTCACAGCGTTACCGCAGACCAAGCAGAAGTTCGCTGTTGGTTCCAGGGGAGGGGAATCTAGCTACGGGCTGGGACCCTGTAGCCAGGTTCCCGTAGCAACCGCCAGGGCTCTCTGACACTGCCCCATTTTCAGAACGGGAGGGGGCAAAGGCAGCGGATGGAGCTCGTTCTTGGGGCTCCCCAGCCGGTGCTCAAGGGTGGGGTGCGTGAATTGGAGCATCCCCACCTCAGGGGGGCTCCAGTATACCCGCCCCACCCTCCAGGGGGAGCTGAAAACCCCCCAGACTGAACTCCTTCTGCTCCCTTCCCCCCCTCCCATTCTAAAAACGACAGGCTGGGAGCGCCGCAGACACAAGTTACAAAAGATGATGCTACATTTTGAAATGTCCTTATCTGATACCTCATGCAATGAGGGGTCAGATTTTCACCCATCAGCCATTTCTGAAGCCGTCTGCAGCTGTGTATTTGTGTTTGGTCACAGCTATAGACTGCTTTCTATGGCCAGACTGGGTAAAAATTGTCACTTCTGTCTGCACCCTTGAAATTCAGGAAGGCTGCAAAGCCAAGCCCCTGTTCTTGTTTGTAGCATTGCAGAATCTCTTCTTTTATGCAACTACTGGCTTTCCTCTTTGTTGCATGAGTGATCACTACAGGTCGATTCCTGTCTCATTGTTTCCTTGGGCTTCCCCATCACAGACTTCCTTTACCTTCTGTCTCTCATTTTTTATTTAGCTTGTAATCCCTCTGGGGCAAGGACTTCCCTTTTTTCCCTTGTTATGTGTATTACAAAAGGGCCTAGAAAGTGCAGTCCTGGCCTTGTTCCCATGGTGCTAGGCACTGTACAAACACAGAACAAAATGAGGGTCCCTGTTCTAGAAAGCTAACTAAGCATGAGCCAGGAGATTTGTAGACAAATTCAGATAGAGGAGGGAATACAAAGAAACAATGAACTGTGCTATTCAGCAGTTGGCCCTTTGGGTTCCTTGTTCAGAGCTGGGTCTTGCAAGTCCTACTACACTACAGAATGTAATCCTGCATGAAACACTAGTCTTGGTAACGTTTGCAGGAGCATGCTCTTGCCATGACTGGTTAACAGGTCTGATATCGGCCTCAGCAAGCAACCAGCTCTCTCATATTGGGTCTTTGTCAAGACTTTCTGGAATTCTGCATGTGTGAAACAGTGTCACCCCAATGACATGCTGTCATAAAACAAGCTAATGGCTCCTGCCCAGCCTGACTCTAGCAGTGGGCTATTCTAGATACTTGTAGGAACACATGGGAAAAAACTTCTCATGCCAGTGAATCCCCTCCGGCAGATTCATTCTTGATAGATATATCCCAGATCCTGTGTTGTCCCCAGCGATTCGCATCAGACATGGGCCATTTTAGAGACTTGACACTCTGGTCCTTCTTTTTCCTTCTACTGGTTAAGTTTCTCCTTTTTGGATTCTGGCCCCTAGTGGTAGTTTTGGTGAAGCCACAGGTGGTAGGTTTGGTGAAGCTACAAGAAACAGGTGCCCTGATCTACTGCTGATGGACAAGGCAGAGGACAAGTGATCGTTCTGCACAGTGCCAAACCAAAACTCCCTCCGTTCTTGGGTCAGTTTAGGCAGAAATTAAGCCAACCTTGGCTCAGACTTTGTTCTCTGAATTGGTGGCTCTAGAGATTCATCCCTTCAGCCCACTCATCTCCTACCCTTGGTCTTCCAGTTCTCTCTTCCTTCCAGTAGAGAAGCCTTCTCGCACTCCTCTTATCCAGCTGGTGTAGTAGGGTGACCATTGGTCCTATTTTTAAACACTTTGTCCCCTGAATGAGGACCAGACTGCAAAAAGTCTTGTTTTTCAGTTCATTGGTGGAATGAAATGCATGTCAGTCATTTGTCCTTGCAATTCTGCTGGCTGTGCCTAGGAGTAGGGCTCCGAGCCAGCCAGGGAGGGAAGTGGAGGGACCAGCCTCTGGGATCCTCTGCACCAGTGCAAGAAGCCCTGTGCCATGTGCACGGGCACAGCAAGAATCAAGGTGCTGTTGCATGCCTGATCTCCCTGACCCTGGGCTGGGCATGTGCAGGTGGGCCCAGCCCCAGGTGCAGGTGACCTGCCAGGGCCGAGCAGCCTGCCTGCAGATACACCCCCTGCACTGCCTCAGCACCAGGTCATGGCTTTGAGAGCAGACAGGTGAAACATTGCATTTGTATCTGCTGAAACACCAGTGGGACTGGGAAGAAGCTCTTGTCCCCATCTTCATACCCACAGAGCATCCTGGTGAGTCCCCGGTATGTGGGGATGCTTTGGGCAGAGGAGCCTTTGGGCTCCTGGATGCCTGGGCCAGCTCAATAAGCCATTATTTCTCCTCCAGGACAGGCAAACCTGAAAGGCCCTCACTGGGTAGCTGGCTGCACTGCCACAGGCAGAGTGTGGCCTGGGCAGACTCCCAGGTGCTCAGTGTCTGTGCTGAATGCTGATGCAGGGAGGTGAGGTCCCTGTGCAGCGCGTGCCCCTAGCTCCAAAGTGTGCAGCTGAGCTGGAGTGAGACCCGATCCCAGCATGGAGAGCGGGTGTTCACCGCTCAGGCCTGCAGTGCCACGTTCTCTCGAGGCTGGACTGTCTGCAGAGAACGGCAGGGTTGTGCGGTACATGAAACCATGATTCGGGGGGAGCGAGGTGAGGCTCCCTGCTGGCTGAACTGCAGAGCTCAAACTTGCTGCTGATCCTAGCACTTGCTCCCTCATTTCACAGGGCACCACGTGTTCATCTACATGGGGTTCATGGGTCAAATAGCAATATCTTTCTGGCCTGTTTGTGGCGTCCCCCCTCTCTAGCTGATTGACCAAGGGGCCTAATAGCACCACCCCTCACTGCTGAAGGGGCCGGTGGTCTCACCGCTCACCAAAGGGATGTTCTGCATGCTGGGGATGCAGCAGTGGCCACCCTATGGTGTAGTGAGCCACCTGCCTCAGAGCCAGGAGGACCCACTTAACATAACCCCTGCAGGATCATAATCTGCAGATGTGTGGGTGGGGAGAGACGGGCAAGACTGCTTGCCTGTTACCGCTTTGTACTGAACAACTTGGTGGCAGTCTGAACGTCACTCCTGTGGTGTTAGGATGTATGGGCTGATTCCTGCCCCTGCCTCTGAGCCTGTTGCAGCCGAAACCATTGCGAGTTGCACACTGACGTCAGAAATGGCCGTCCCTGTGCAGGGTTGAGCTGGGAGCGTTGCCCCACAAAGACCTGGTTATGAATCCACCCTAAAAGCAGGAATGGGGATTCAAAGGGCTTGCTACAGCATTACTTGTCCCAAGGTAGATTTGACTAACCTTGTATTTGCTCTCTTCAAAAGCCAGTGTTAAGTAGTATCCATTCATATCACCTCTTATCACTGGATGGATTATATTATGCTGTCTGTGTTCATTTTTACAATTCTGGGACATAGCTTGATCAAAAGTTATAGCCATATCAGAGGACGATAGCCATCTACATGTCAGAAGAACTGAAATGCATACCTAATGACCAAAGGGAAAGTGAAACTAATAAGCATGGCTGGCCACTTGTTTTAATAGGACAAGAACAAAATTCCCAAACCCAGAATAGCAGAAATGGCTATTCTTAGGCTGGACACCCAAAATATTGCAGATGTCATCTGCCAGTAATGAGAAAATATCAGTCCCCTAAGGACCAATTCTTAGACTCATTAGCAAATAGAACAGCCCTGGTGTGGGAGGGTAGGGGATGTGGCTTGAACATATCTAGGCGTTATCTGATAGGCACAGGCTGTCTCTGGATTATGCGAGGCCTTGGGGTGAATCCAGGTCCCCAGCTATCAGTGGGCTGGCAGAGTCAGCAAGAAAGCTAGTGCCTGAAAATTTCTGAGGGGACTCTGTGAAGGACGGTGCTGTAGTCAGAAGAGAGGGTGAGAAACAGGCTGTTCTGTACCCTGCCTTCAAACCATATGGTCAGCTTTTCATGTACCGTTCTTTGGGTTTGGCCCAGTAGTAGTTCACTTTGCACAGATGGGACTACCTGCATACGTGCTGGGCAGTGGAGAAGGCAGCCCAGAGACTAGGGCCCAGATGCTATGAAGCTTATTTATGAATAAACTCAGCTATATACTGAACCACGGAGAAACTCAAGTGGGATAGCCAAATGCCCGCCTGAACTCTGGACAGATGCTCTTCTTAGTTTGCCTCTTAGCCATCCTGCTCAAAGTGGAGTGGAGGACTTGGCTTTTACCTCCTCCCAGCTCTGGCTTTCTACCCCTAACCTGGTTCTTGCACTTTCTAGAAAGCTGGGACAGCTCTACACAGTCCTTCTGGCATGGCCCTTGAAGATGGGGAGCAGGCTATGGGTATACCATGCCCAGCAAAAACTAGGAAGAACTTGACCCTTGATTCTTCTTCCGTCTAAACCCTCAGTAAAACTAGTGGGACAGAGCAGGGACTGCAAAATCCGATTGTCATTCCTTAGGTGTTTACCTTAAGTCACAGGTACCCAAATACCACTAGCAGTGTTGTCAGGTGTCCAGCAGCCAAGGGCCAGCCCATCTTTACTCAGGAATACATGTGGTTTGTTTGGCACCTTTGACGTACTAAAGCAGCTTGTTGTATTTCTTGAGCAGCAAGTTCATCATAAACCCCATGGTATCATGTTCTAGATTGGAGCCATCCCAAGTGCAGTGTGATCGTACCACTGAGAGGTGCCCTGTGCCTTAGAGTCCCTCTTTCCTAAAGCACCCTCCAAAAGTTTGACACCTAAGCAAGGAAAGGGATTAGGCATATTACTGAAGACAGCCTGAAGTTTTTTGTTCCCCGCTTCCCCCCCCGATGATGAGGGGGATTGTTGCTAGGGAGAGATGGGGTGGGAAAGATGGAGAAATCAGTTTCATAGGTTCTAGGGTCGGAAGGGGCCTGAGCAGATCATCTAGTCCGACCCCCTGCCATGGCAGGAAAGAGTACTGGGGTCAAATGACCCCGGCAAGATGTTCATCTAACCTCCTCTTAAAGACCCCCAGGGTAGGAGCCTGCACCACTTCTCTTGGAAGCTGGTTCTAGACCCTAGCCGCCCTGACCGTGAAGTCACGCCTCCTGGTATCTAGTCTGAATCTACCCTCTGCCAGCTTGTGACGGTTATTCCTGGTCACTCCTGGCGGTGCTCGGGGGAACAGGGACTCCCCCAGTGCCTGCTGATCCCCCCTGACTAGTTTGTAACAGGCCACCAGGTCCCCCCTCAGCCTTCTCTTGTGGAGGCTGAACAGGTTCAGGTCCCGTAGCCTCTCCTCGTAGGGCCTGCCCTGCTGCCCCCAGTCATGCGAGTGGCCTCCTCTGGACCCTCTCCATGTTGTCCACAACCCTCTTGAGCCGGTGAGCTTTTCCTCCTTTCTCTTGCAATTAAGAACAAGTTCCCTGCACACAGTCTCTCCTCAGCCCACCAGTCAGATCTCTCCAGCTTTGCATGTTGCAGCCTGTCCTGGGTGGGATTAGAAGTCCCCAAGTGCTGGGCTTTGCATGGCGCTGCATTGGGCAGGAATGCTATTTGGACATCTCAAACCAGTATTCCTCCTGGGCCTGCACACAACTACGCACCCGAGTCTTTCAGTCAGCATGTTCTGGAGGGCTGGATTCTGCTGTCATTGAAGTCTCTAGTACCTTACTGTGCAAGTAGCGCTTAGCTTGAGCAGGGTAGTTCATGGAAAAAAGATGCTAGTCAG
The DNA here is from genome assembly GCF_052110815.1 of Crocodylus siamensis. Taxonomy (NCBI): domain Eukaryota; kingdom Metazoa; phylum Chordata; order Crocodylia; family Crocodylidae; genus Crocodylus; species Crocodylus siamensis. The sequence continues at coordinate 281,643,359 of NC_143396.1, read as the reverse complement.
CAGAAATAAAAAGTAGCAAAAAAAATAAATTTAAAAAAAAACAAAAAAACAAAAAAAACAAAAACCCCACACACACACAACACAGCCCTGGGAGAGAGAAGCAGAATGAAGGAGGGACTGGCCTCCGCAGCTTGTCCACACCTCCCATGACTTGGTTCACATCCATGGCCAAAACATTTGCTAGTCAGCTAAAAATATTTGGAGTGGAATGAAGGCAGGTTTTGGTACAAATAGATCCTCAGGGAGTTGACTGAAGAGCTCCTTTTGCAGTTCATTGAGGTTACCAAAGCCACCCCCTGCACCCTGTGGTGCAGGGACCTGCGGAGATAATTTGGGTAGGTTCCAGATAAAACACGGCTGTACCGTGCAGAAGGCAGTTCAGTTTGGACAAAAATAACGCATAAATCATCCTTTCTGCATCACTGAGAGCCTTTCCTGGCAATACTCTGATTGCTTAAAGGTTTGTAATGACTTGTTTTTCTTCCCAATTCCATCAGGGTGAAGAAGCTGAAAGAGACCTTTGCTTTTATACAGCAGCTTGACAAAAACATGAGCAACCTTCGCACCTGGCTGGCTCGCATTGAGTCGGAGCTCTCCAAACCCGTTGTTTATGACATCTGCGATGATCAGGAGATCCAGAAGAGGCTGGCTGAGCAGCAGGTGGGAAATCAGAGCAGCAGAAGTAAATGGGCTAAAGTGGTGCTGATTATGACGGGCCCTGTACTTAACATCACCTATTTCCCGTCTTTAGCAGCCCTTCCCATTGTTCATGTTTGAAATCACTGTTTCCTTTCAAAGCATGTGTTCAGCACTTGGAAGAGGCTTAACCATGCACAGTGAGCTGTGCTCATGATTTAAATATTCTAGGAGCTTGATTTTTTTTTTTTTTTTAAAAAGTCCACAAACCTGTGGATAATTCTTTGCTTGGGTAAAAACAACAGTTCTCCATCTATATGAGGATCTCTGCTCTTCTTTGCTGAACGAAGAACAGCAGTTTTCAATATGTGGTGCATAGACCCCTGGACTATGTCTAAGGGGTCCACAAGAGATCAATCAAGAGTATGTGAATACCCACACTTCCATTTGAAGTTTCCAAAGGGGCCTGTAAATGAAAAAAGGTTGAAAGCCACTGGCCCAGAGGTTCCTGCTTAGAGGGTACTGTTCAGTGTCAATATAATCATCTGCATTACAGGCTATTGTAGGATCCTAGGATCCATATTTGGGATCAGGAAGGAATTTCACCCCATGGTCAGAATGGTAGACGGGGGGGGGGGGGGGGGGAAATAGGAGATCGTCTTCCTCTGTAGTGAGGCATGGTCCTCTTCCTTGCAATTTTGGAGGACATTTTAATAAACCTTGCAGCAGCAGAAGGCTGACAGCCCTCATCCCCCTGCTTTACCCATGGCAAATTAAGGTGCTCTTGGTGTCTTTAGGCAATATGCCTTGTAGTTGTGCAATAGGGTTGTTTGTATTTGGATAGGGATGGTCCTGCCTCAATCAGGGAGCTGGACTAGATGGCTGCCAGAGGTCTGCAATTCTGCCTGTAACAGGTGTGGCGCCTGCAGGCTGCCATGGTGCGCCCAAGTGGTCCCCTTGGTCCTGCTCCAAGGGCCTTTCTTGCCCTGCTTCCTCTCCTGCCACATCTTAGTTTGATAGGTAATGAGGGGAGGCTGCCCTCAGAGGCTGGTGAACCTAAGCGTTCGCACCTTCTTTCTCTGTTCACTCCCCCTGTGCCCTATGAGCCTTGAGGGCTAAATTTGTGTCTGCCTCCCACCCCTGCAGCCATGCCCATGGCTCACAGGTGTTCTTCTCTCCAGTCTTCATGTAGAGGCCTCAGCCTTCTTGGCTTTAGCCCCCATTTTCCCTGCCTATCAGCCTCCAGCCCTCTCTGTAACTCTGGTCTCCGGGCCCCTTGGTCCTGTCTTGTATTTTATGCCAGCCTCCTGGGAACCCATGCAGGGTTGCTCACAATCTATCATACCCCCTCCCTGGTACCTGTGACCCAGAGAGAGGCTGCTGTCAGCTCTACCCAGCCCCCCTGGCCCAGGGAGAGGCTCTTCCCAGTTCACCTGGCATCCCTGACCCAAGGCAAGGCTTTACATGGGGTGCCCCTGTAATCTCCACTTCCTCTCTTATACCCAATTCCCCTCCTATACCCACACCCATTCCACCCATCTAAAATTTAAATTACATCATAAATGCAAGACACTGTTTCCCAACCAAAAGCCTACCCAGCTCTGGGTTGTTGCCTCACTCCAGCCATCAGCAATCCTTAGTTCCCTCTGGGCAGCTCCAGGGAACAGCTTAGATGCCATCTAGCCCACCTGCTGCAGGCTTCTCCCTTAGCAGCTCCTCTCCCAGGGCCAGACTGCCTGCTCTGGCTTGGGCCCCAAGTTTATATGCCTACAAACCATGTCCCCTTTTTTGCACAGGTTTTCCCTGTTAATCAGGGGCTGGCCTGCCCTCCTGCAGCTGTGGCCCCACACAGCCAGCTGAGCCTACTCTTAAATTGGCAGGAGCATCCTGGCTCCCTGCTACAGTCCCCTCTTCTCCCCTTCCCTTACACCCAAGTAACAGGGTCTGGATCCCCTGTTAAACTACCCAAACAGGAAGATTGCCAACATCTGTATTATAGGCAATTATAGGAGCAAGAGCTGGATGTCGACAGCTTTGCTTGTGCTGAGTAGTGCGGTACTCTGGGCTGGACTGTGACTTGAACTGTACCGCCCTCAGTGGTCTGAGAGGTGGTAAGGGGTCCTCTGCTTTATATCTCCACTGGGATCTTGGATTCAAGCAGGGCTACTTGTTTACTTCTCCCCTCCCTGGAGGAGGTATTTGGGGAATGGGCAGGGCCCTTCTTCCTGAACCCATGCAGAAGAACTGAATCAGTGAGAGACAAGAGGGTAATAATCAGTAACAGCTGTTATAGATCAACAGCTGATTACTGCCCCTCATTGGCAAGAGGGAGCTGGGGGTGGTAGAATTGGGTCTCTCAGTGGAGACTCAGCACAAAATCTCTTGGTGCTGCTGGTAGGTCACACCATAGCCTCAAGGAGCAGTGCTGTCCCTTGGATTTCAGCCATTCCTCCTGTGGATTAAGGGACTTTTCGACATGAGTGACAGTGTCAGCTTCCAGTTGTATTTACCATTCCTGTCTATGTGGTTGCTAAACAACCTAGACCGAGTTTGGAATTGTAGCGAGATGCAGACATCCCCCCAGCATTAGTTGGATTAGTTAGCATTAGTATTAGAATTTTAGCAAGATGCATAAATAACTTGGGTATTAGTGAGCATTAGTTAGATGACCTCAGCGTGAAACGTCTGTGATGCTTTTTATTAGTAGCAACAGCTTGTAATTAACTCATTCATTAAGTCCCAGGAGGGTTGCCCTTCAACTCTTTATAGTTTTGCTCCAATCATAGGCATGCTTACTGCAATACAACATCAGGGACAAAATCAGTGCAGCTTTTCTTGCTCCCCCGAGTGTTAGTGAGATTTGACACTTAATGGGACTTCTAATTCTCTTGGGTTGGTAGAATGCCCCTTTCTTCTGTGTCTGTTTGTGTTGTAGCAATCATCCAGGAAAGTCACTGAATCCCCTTTAGTGAAACTGGGAATAGACTGTAAGAATGTAATTGTGGCAAGAGTTCATTAAATGGTAATTGTCAAATGGGTGGGTTTGCAAGGAGTGGCCTTTAAAATTAAAAGCACTTCAAAGAATGTTTTCTCATCCTCCTCTTCCAGATCTCTGTGCACTCTGCATGCATTTGATTGATCTCAGTAGGGATTACGCATACACATAGGTGAATGCCAGGGAATACAGTGGAGGTGCAAGCCCTAGGAAAGAAATGTGTAGTGTGGTTTGGGCAGGAGTTCTGTGCCATCGCATTCAAAGTCACCTCTTACAGTAGATGTTCTCAGACGAGCGATTGTCAGAATTGCAGAATGGATTCTCTGGGACCTGCTGTTCTCCCACGGTTTGTGATATCAGCAGAGTCTCTTGAATTATGCTGTTGCACTCACTGGAATCCCAGAGTTAAACTTTGTAGTCTCTGTTGTGACTTACTGTTGAATAAACCAGTATGTAATGGCAAGAACCAGTACATTTAAGTTAAAAAATGTGTGCCTGTGTGAAGTTTTTGAGTATGTATAAAAATAGCCCAGAGCATTAATTGAAAGATGGGCCTTTAACAGACAAGTCAAAAGAGGGAAAAAGCTACATTCACCTGACAGGACTCTGACCTCTTCTCTCAATTTATTGTCCACACAACCTATTCTGTAGTGCCCTTGCTGTGGCTAAAATTGCTTTTATTGACGTGGGAATTGCTCCTCCCAGTGCACTAGAGCATATCACAAGCAAATATCTACATCTGTAACCAGCATTTGTGTGTTGAAACTGGTTTTCACAATTGCAGGATCTGCAGCGAGACATTGAGCAGCACACTGCAGGGGTAGAATCTGTGTTTAATATCTGTGACGTCCTGCTGCATGATTCAGACGCGTGTGCTAATGAGACCGAGTGTGACTCCATACAGCAGACCACTAGGAGCTTGGACAGACGGTGGAGAAACATTTGTGCTATGTCTATGGAAAGGAGAATGAAGTAAGCCCCCTTCTGACATTTCTAGGACACATAGAAGGCAGTGCAGCGTTGCAAGAAATGTTGTTGCCTTCTACATGCACCAAATTTTGATGCAAGACCATGAGACCCGACTGGTAAACATGTGATAAAGCAGAATGTTTTGTGTTTCTCAGAATCGAAGACACCTGGCGCCTCTGGCAGAAGTTCCTGGATGACTATTCTCGCTTTGAAGACTGGTTAAAATCGGCCGAAAGGACAGCCGCCTGCCCCAACTCTTCCGAGGTTCTATACACGAGTGCCAAGGAAGAGCTGAAGAAGTTTGAGGTGAATGACTTGACTTGCCTTTCAGTTCTTTGGCCTAAATCCTGTTTTATCTTTATACACTTCAGTGACACTTAGGGAGCTGCATAAGAGCCATTTATGGTATTTATTTTCAACAGTATGGATTCTGTTGATACTTGTGTAGCCACATTCACCTTTTGCTTCCCATCTGCGCATGCTCTGAAGGCTGCGCTCTATCCATGCAAGCTCTGGAGTGAAGTAGAATTGCCTGGGTGTGCATGTAATGCCATGTAAGTCCCAAACTTTGAGTCGGAGAAAAGCTGTGACTAGCAGCTGTGCAAGGATGGAGGTAGAAGGAGTTTCTCCCATATCTTGCATATTGAATACACAGTTCAAAGAAGGCATGAGGTGGCAGGAGCTTGGGCCAGACCCAGGCATTCTCCCTTCCAGACCAGTGTCCATCTCTGAGCCACGCTGCTCCTGGACCCACATATGTTCCCCTCTTGGCTCACTGGGTACCTATACACGTGATAGACCTCTGCTCCGACGCATGCTAATTAGCACACGTCAGAACAGACTTGATTGAGTCTGCTGGAGTGTGCTAATTAGTGCACTCCAGCAGCCTCTGCATCACGTGCGTTCAGTGTCCCTGCATTTTAAAATGATAACAGAGGTGCTTTTAACTAAACCACGTCGAACAAACTTTAGTTAAAGCATCCCAACAGCCACTGTGAAGTGCGGGACACTGAATACATGTGATACTGTGGGTGCTTTTGATTACAGTGCCTCTCAGAGCTGCTTTAATTAAAGCGCCCCTCCCCGCCCCCCCCCCACCCTGCAGCACATGTATAGACACCCTTGGTAAGCCAGCTTCAAGAGGAGGTTGGAGAATGCTCTGAGCAATTCCCGGCCATGGCTTGAGAGTTAGTGCACTTCCCTGGGAAGTGGGAGACGTAGGTCCCAGCCCCCTCTGGGTTGAAGTCTTAGAACTTATACCTCCCTGCTCCCCGGGTGGTTGTCCTGACTGTTAAGTTATAGGGCTGCCTGCCTTCTGCGCAGTTTTACTTCCAGAGGGTGCATAGACCTTAGTCATCCTGTTTTGCCCCAAGTGAAAATAGAATCCAAATTCTATATAAATGCCCAAAATTGCACTTTGGTAGGTGCCAATTAGATAAATATGTAAAGCTGAAATGAGATTTGGCCCATTCTGATCAGCAAATCTCATCCTGTCTTACCTACATGAATAATAGTGGATGTGTAAAGCACTTTTTGGAAAACTGTTTGCAAATATTAATGAATGTGCACTGTCCCTCTGAGTGAAGGGAATGGTTTTGCACAGTTACAGATGGGGAAATGGATAAATACAGAGCACTGAATGGATAACTTAACGTATTCAGCCTAAGACAGCATGTTAATGACTGAGCTAAGAAGAGAACCCAGAATTCCTGACTCGGGTAGTTATTTGCTGTTGCTAACTGACATGTCCTCCTATTAGTTCCTGGGGCTAGCATGTAACGCTTTCAAACTTTTTTTTTAAGCAGGTAATAGCCCTGAAGAGCTTCTTTAATAATATGTTAATAAAAGCTGTGTTATAATGGCTCAGAAATGGTCAGAGTAAATTCTACAAGCAGGACGAATTGGAGCATGTTATTCCCCTCCCACAACTTCAGAGGGAACAGCAAATATGTGTCTGAGGACAGATTTTAACAAGTACAAGTAACCCCTGACCTTTGTTTTGATTTCATTTTGAGGTCCTGACATTTTTTTTCTCCCCTTCCCCCCAGCGATGGGGAGTATTTTATCGATCCCTTTTCTTGTCTGCAAAAGAGTAATGTTCTTCTGTTTGCGGTACAGGCCTTCCAGAGACAAATCCATGAGCGACTCACTCAGCTGGAGCTGATCAATAAACAGTATCGGCGGCTGGCAAGGGAGAATCGCACCGATTCGGCCAGCAAGCTGAAACAAATGGTCCATGAAGGCAACCAGCGCTGGGACAACCTCCAGAAGCGGGTTGCTGCCATTCTCAGGAGACTCAAGGTAGTTACAGTGAGATGGGGTCTAGGTGGAAACAATGCTACCGAAATGCCAGACAGGTGTTAGACCACCATCTATTTGATTGTGTAAGTTTGTGCTCCATCTGTATTAGCAGTTTAGGTGGACTGTGGATTGGCATTTATAAAATGCAGAATGAAAGCCATGGTAAGCTAGGGCTAATGTTGGATGCAACAGAGGATGGTAGGGTGGGTGGGGATGGAGGCAAGGACATCTAATTTTCTGGTTGGATCTTTGCTAGCTGCTAGGATAGCAGCTATTCTACCCTACCAGGGTGGCAGCAGTCCCCAGAGAGCTATATACCAGCTAAGGACAACTGTGCTCCAGCTGTGCTCCTTCCCAGCTTTGATGCTCCATCTACACAACAGGCTGGATGAGGTTTGGCACAGGAACAAACTGGTTCTTGGTCACTAACTAGAGCTGAATATGGAGAAGAGACTAGAGTCACACCCAGAAAGCATGTCAGTCCAGTAAAAGCAGCAAAGTGTACAGTGTGCGAGGGCAGCTCCTAGAGAAGCTGCTTTGCATGTGGCAGTAGACATGTCCTTGGCAAATGGATTGGCATTAACCAGCCTGGCTGACAGGAAAAGACCAGGGAAGGACCCTGCAAGGCCTGTTCTGCACCCACTGCTGTCTACTACTGCTTCTGTTCTGCTCTTCTTAATGCCAGCACCCTTCTGTGGCCATGGTCCTGGCAAATGATATGCTCTGCCTTCTTTCAGGCTGGATTTTATAGACTTTTTGTGGTTGTCATCATTAGCTTGACTCAAGTGGATATTCTGATTAGATAAAGATTTTCTTAGCTAATACAGATAGCCAATTACCCACCAGGCATATGGGCTGATACCAATCTGATAACCAGTTTATAGGAATGCAGCTTGGTAGTGGGGAGAACAGTGCCCTGCAGATAAATCTGGAGGGGAAGGGACATGGGAGGTGCTGATTGAGGCCTCTATGGCGAGGGAGGAAGTGGGGCTGAGGTTGGGGCAGGGCAATGAATGGGTCCCTGGGGCCAGGGCGGGAGCCACAGGCCGCTCAGCCAGACGATCAGCGTCTCAGCACTTAAAAATAGTGGTAGGGGGGCTTGAACTAAAGCTCATTAGATTAGCTTTAGTTCAAGTGCTGCCACCACCATTTTTAAGCACTGGGATGCTTTTAACTGGAGCAGAGGGAGGCAGAGGCTGGCTGCCCACTGTGAGCTCAGGGCTCTTCACCCTGCTACCTTTACCCCGGGAGTCACGCCCTGGCTGTGCCACATCCCCTGCCCATCTGGTAGCAATGATGTCAGCGAGCTGTACCTCCTGCTGCTGAATGGGTAGGGGACATGGCATGGTCAATGTGTGGCTCCCAAGGCAAAGGCAACAAGGTGAAGAGCCCTGAGCCTGCAGCAGGCAGCCCACCTCCACCCTCACCCCACTTGGCTCCTCTCTGGTTAAAAGCACCCTGGCACTTAAAAATGGCAGCAACAGTGCTTGAACTAAAGCTCATTCAGTGAGCTTTAGTTCAAGTGCCCCCACTGCCATTTTTAAGCCCTGGGATGCTGATCCCCTGGACGAGTCACCTGTGGCTCCCTGCCCCAGCCCCACTCCCTTCCTCATCGTGGGGGCCTTGATCTGTCCTCACCATGGCCCTTCCCCTTCACAGGCTTACCAGCAGGGTGCTGCTTTCCACGCCTCCCGGCTGCATTCCTGGTTGCGTGTATGTGTGTGGCTGTGTGCCTGTATACAGCATGTGGGGGCCCCAGCCGGAAGGCATATTACATTTATTGGTACATTATGGGGTACATCAGCCAAAAAAAGCCAATAATGCTAATTTGGCTGATCTGATACGGCACTGATGTATTGGTGCATGTCTAATTCTGATGCTAAAAGGGATCCACACCAAGCATGGACTTCCTATAGGTCTGCAATATGACAAGCAGGACTGTGCTCCACCTGGAGCACAAGTGAAATCCTCTTTTACATGTCTCCAATGTTAATCACTCCATCCTCTGGCCTAGAATCCCCCCAACCAAGTGCATTAGGAATAATTTCAATACTGAAAATAGACTCTTAGTTGGGATGGTTTAGTCAGGGATGTTTCTGCCTTGAGTGAGAGAAGGGGTTGATCTAGAAGATGTCTTGAGGTCTCTTCCAGACCTATTTTTTTTCTGTGATTTGTGCTGCTTTATACACTCTTTTTTCAATGAATGTCTTGTCTGGAGCTGTGATGGGAAAAGCTCCTCTATCTTAATCAGCCCTGGACAAAAACAGGCAGGAAATAGAACATTGTTGACTGCAATGCCACGTGGCGTATTAGTTACTTAAGTGGATTTCCACATTCCAGACAGTCTATCATTCTGCTAATTTTGATGATCTAATTTTAATTAGAGATGAGGTTTGTTTTCTTTACCTAATCTTTCTGGTAAAGTTAGAGCAGCAAAATCAAAAGCCAGGTGTGAACACAGGTTTGGTTTTGGTACATCTGTGTAGAAAAAGGGTGATTTCTACCCCCTTTTGTCCTTCCCCCCCCCCTTCCCCTCCCCCCAACAAAGATAGTTAAACACTGTAGTCTTCCCAGTGTGTATGCAGTGATAATGTATAAAGGTGTCTTATGCCAGCATAACTTGTTCTCATGTGCAAGAAGGAATCTTGGTAGTAGAGACTCTGTATACTTGTACCATGGGGCATTTATACAGATGCTCCAGGGATGAAGGGTGTCCTTTAATAAAAGCATTGCATTCAACGAGCTTTAGTTAAAGCACCCCTGCTGCCATTTTTCAGCACAGGGACGCTGATGCATGTGCCGCTGGAGTCAGCTGGAGCGCGGCAATTGCCACGCTGAAGCAGACTCAATTAATCAAGTCTGCTCTGAGCCTTGCTGCGCTAGTATAGGTGCCCATTGTGCCCATGCTGATGGGAAAGGGGTGTACCAGTTATAGTAATTATTGTATGTAGTCTGGCAACAGGTGTGTATTTAATGTGAACAGCAATTTTAAAAGAAAACCCCAGTTTTAAACTAATCTTGTGATCATCACTACTCAGTAGCTAAAATACTACTGCCTAACTGCCCTTTTTATTATTCAGCACTTCACCAATCAGAGAGATGAGTTTGAGGGAACGAGGGAAAGCATTCTTGTGTGGCTCACAGAAATGGACCTTCAGCTGACGAATGTCGAGCACTTCTCTGAGAGTAACTTAGATGACAAAATGCGGCAGTTAAATGTACGTATCGTTTCAAACTTTTCTGATATAGCAGTTATGATTATGTCAGTCCTTAGTCTCAAGAAAACACCTGTCAGTACCTCTGGTTCAATTTCTCTACAGCTTCACATTTGTGCCTTGCTGTACGTTTGTTATGAGACGCCGGTAAACTTCAAACTACCTGGTTCAACATAAAAAGCATTATTTCTACAAAACATAAATTCAGCATTTATTTATACTCTTTGATCCTTAATCTTATCTGTTTACTCCTAACAATTTCTAAAATCAGTTCCAATTCTGTCTGTCTTAAAAGACAGTTTCAAAATGGGGAAATAGAAACACCGATCACTAATCAGCTAGATGATTATGAACGTTCAAGAGCTCTTTGTAATTTGGAATGCATTGATCAGAATGAGGGTAAAACGTTTCTTCATTACTAGCCCCAACTATGAGTTTTGAATGTAGCATATTGAGGTGGATACTTATTGAAATAGTCGGGCACTTGTGAATTAGCTCTCTGTGAAATTCATTGAGGAGTGTATTACAATTCTTTGCTACCTGACGGAGTCAGTTCAGCAATACTCTTTTCTCCGTTTTCCCCTTGTTGCTTGGTTGTGTATGTTCAGCTTAATCCTTTGCAAAGCACAAGAGGTGACTTTCTAGAAGGGGGACAACTGATAGCATTCTTACAGGACGCTAGTTCAAATCAAGGTGAACCAAAACTCTGCTCCATATTCTAGCTCGGGGTGGCCAACCTGTGGCATGCGTGCCTCAAGTGGCATGGCAGCCTCTGTGTGTGGCACACAGCAGATCAGGGAGCAGGCAGGCAGCACAATAGCAGATATGGCTGGGAGCAAAATGCAGAGCAGGAAATCAGGCAGGGGAAGGGGATCAGAGCGGCACCCGAGGGTAGTGCAGGTCTAATTCATGACACGTCTGCCAGAAAGGTTGGACCCACTGTTCGTGGCAGAAGTGGAATAAATTTAGGCTGCAGTGGATAGATGTACATGAAACCCAGGCTGCTTCCTTTCATTTTAAAGGTGCTCCATCCAAACTAATGTTGAGGTACAACAGCTAGGTAGTGTGGGGAAGTTTGCTTTGCCATTTCCTATACTGTTCTTATTGTACGGATGGATCAGTCTGCTAATTTCAGTCAGCAGTTATGTTCAACCCCACGAATTCTTCACTTTAAAACACAGAAGTAACTATCTTTCCTAATTCTGCTGCTATGGATTTTCCTACGCATGGGCTTTCTTGTACAGTTCTGTCTCAGGTGACTGTACTTCCCTGCTCTTTGAAATAGGACTGTGTACACCCAGTGGGAATTACACTGAAAGGCCTTCTAGTGTCCACTCCTTTGTTTTGTTTCATTCACCCCCATGAAGTTCAGAAAATAGGAATCACTTTGTAGTGTGAATAACTAAAAAATGTATCTTAATTAGAAACTGTATTCATAATAGCAAGCAGATAATGGGTAGGTAGGAAGATCTTTGCCAGATATTTTTGGATTGTTCTTTCTTTGTCTAGCTAGAACAGAAGGACTAGATTAAACCACAGGCTGAAATAACCCTTTCTCATGTATGTCATGTGCCAAAACTAGGGTTTCCGGCAGGAAATAACACTGAACACCAACAAGATTGATCAGCTAATCGTTTTTGGAGAGCAGTTGATTCAGAAGAGTGAGCCCTTGGATGCTATCCTGATTGAAGACGAGTTGGAAGAGCTGCACAGATACTGCCAGGAAGTTTTTGGGCGAGTCTCCCGGTTCCACAGAAGACTGACTTCCAGACACCCAGTATGGGCAGAATATCATTTCAGTGTTTTGACAGGGTTTTGGTATTAACCTTTAGTTGCTTATTATGAATCCTGTGGTGCAGCTTACTTAGCAGAGGGCCCAGGAACTTTTTGATTAAAAATACTAGCTTTGACACTCAGGCTTTATCTGAGAAAAGTCAAGTCACCTAACTGAACAAACCCATCTGTAAAAAGGGTTTACTAGCATTAAGGTGGTGGGATCATGGGAGTGCCAGTGTTGGCAGAAAGCTTGAAAACGTTTCTTGCGGGTTTTTACACCAGTTTCTTCATAGTTTCCAGAACACATTCAGAGCTTCCTTTTGCATAAACACAGTGGATTTATTTTTGTCCTTCCATCTGTCCTTTGGTTTCACATGGCAACCTTGAATAGTGAATAGCATGTGCTTTACTTGTCACTGGCAGCATCTAGCAGGTGTTCAGCATATTCTGGCTCAAAAAGAAAGGACATCTATTACAAAGCTAACTGGAGGAGCTGATTAATTGGGAGCGCCTGGGAGTAACCACTCACCATTGTCCACTTTGTGAGCACGTTATGGAGTGATTCTGGAATTGGCTATCCTTGCCAGCAGGCAGGAGGGTGGTGTTTTGATGGTTATGTGATAGCACCTAATCCTCTCCCCTCTATGTTGTAGAGTAAGTTCTTTGGGGATGCTCCCATTAACTGTAAAACCATGAATAGCATCAGCCTGTGTTAGTCTGTCCCCACCCTGCCTCCAAACCATCACCTGCAGTAATACTGTGCCCCTAACTCCATTACCCACTGAGCACCCTCAAACTGTGCTTCATTCATAGCAATATATGCACCTAGCTTTTTCTATTTTTAGGGATTAGAGGATGAAAAGGAGCTGTCTGAAAATGAGACTGATGCTGAAGACTCAAGAGATGTGCACAGCGATCCCTGGCATAAGAAGGCAATAAACGAGGTGACATCTTCACCGCAGTCCCTCTGCCATCTTGTGCCCCCTGCACCAGGCCATGAAAGGTCAGGCTGCGAGACCCCTGTCAGTGTGGACTCCATCCCACTTGAATGGGACCACACAGGCGATGTTGGGGGCTCTTCCTCTCATGAGGATGACGAAGAAGGACCATATTACAGTGCTTTGTCAGGTGAGTGCCAGGTATTTGTTTCCATGTAACCCATGGCAGTATCCCTGTGGTGGCATCTGTTGTGTCTTTGGGGTGTGTGTGTGTGTGTGTGTCTTTAATTTGTAGCGATACAAAACTTGTGTGGGTTGCATAACTCTCAACAATACCATCTGGACAAAAGGGATGTTGTTTTCTAATCCAACCATTAATTATGGAATGTTCCCCCTGAAAATGACTTGGTCTTTAAAAATGTCTGATGAAAATAACACAGCTTTTTTTCTCCCAGTATTTTCAGATGTTTCTCTTTAACCCTTGGAAAATATTGAACGTTTGTCCAGTGAGGAAAATAATATTATTCTCTTTCAGATGTAGAAATCACTGAAAATCCTGAGGCATATCTTAAAATGACCACAAAAGCTTTGAAAGCATCTTCGGGTAGGCACCTGCTAATGCATGTGTCTGAACATGGCAATCTCCCTATGGCGCACGCTATGCTCCTGAACCTCTTTCATATGTAATGTCTGATCTCCTGCCATTTGCGGACACCATGTGCCACTGTGTCACGGTGTTTCATTGCTGCAGCGCACTCATGCATACATGAGAGAGCAGTCAAGAATGTGCCATTAAGAATATTCCTGTCCAGCACAGAGATGGTTAATGGGCATTTTATTAGATGGGTCCAAAGTCTTTCAGCTTTCTTGGTGGTTTGGTCTGGGTATTCTTTTTGGTGTACAGGTGATTATAAATCACTTAATTACTGAAACAAATAGTTTATTTTTCCAAGTAAAAAGTGGCTTATCATTTTCACTGGGTATGTGAGAATCTTGAGCACGCGTAGGTTTAATGGAGAATGAGCATTCGCTATTCTCTTCAAATCACGACAAGTCTATTCTTGACTCACCTGCCCATGCATCGTAACATAATAATATCATGGAGATATGAACTTCCCCAAACCACAGCACAACCTTTTTTGATTTTGTTTTTGTTTTTGTGTTAAATTGTACTGTGTTCAGACATTTTCAGAAGAAAATAAGTTCCATAACTGCATGGCTCTCATTTCATTCCCTCCTGGAACATTGTTGGTGTTTTGCAAATGTGCATGCTTTGCAAGGAAAGCTACAGAACTTTTTATGCCATAACTTGACGCCGCGTTATTTGGACTAGTTTCTAATTTATTTCCAAAATAAAAACACCGTCTCGGACATGGGGGATCTTAGAGTCAGAGGATTTCTTTTTTCTTATGTTGCAGGAAAATCGGTTTCAGAAGGTCACACGTGGCATTCCCCTGATAGTCCAGCCTGCAGAAAACATCAGTACAGCCAGGCAGAGATGGTTAGAAATGTGCTGTCTGGCAACACGGAGACAAGTACTCCACATAAGGCAGACTATGTGAGTTCCAGATCTGTGGGCATTTGGTCTAACCTGAGCACAGTAACTGGAGAATTACTTCCATTTCCATTTACAGTCTTCCATTACAGTAATGGAAAATTGTCGGGGCAGCTGGAGGGAGGAAGAAGTAAAGGGGAAATTCAAAAAAAAAACCTCTTGATAATTCATGCATTTTGTTCCTGTTCCTGCCAAGCGGCTGATCTGAGGGATCCATTCCCAAACTGGGAAAAGGAAAAGGATCTACCTTAACACAGCCTGCTTCTCCTCCCATTCCTGGTCATTCAAACACTTGCCAAAGAGGGAAGTACCAGCAGCTCTGCCTGCAGGCAGTGGGGTAACCAGGGAAGAGTTTCGCCTCTGTGGTTGGACTCTAGCTGCGGTGGAACATGGGCACGCTCCCCCTTTCACACCACTCGCTGTCCCTTCCCTTCTGCCCACTGGCCTCGTAGAGGCACATTGTTTGTGTCTGGAGAGATACCTTTTTCCCAGCACACAGACCTTTACAGCCAGTCAAGAAATTCCTTGCGGAAGAGACTTGTTATTCCGCAAAAAGTTAAATCATATACTGGTGAGGAAGATTTTCTTCCCCCCAGTCTAATTTGAGTGCCTGTACACTTCAAGTGTGGAGGACACCTGATAGCTCACAGTCCTCTGCTCTCCAGCTGTCCCTCCGAGGGAGAGGGAAGGAGGGAGATCAGTGTCTCCTAGACAGCCCAGCCAGGGGGGAGCTGTCAGGGAGCCCTGTGGGGATCTTGCATAGAAAAATGACCTCCCCTCCTACCAGCTGATTGATGTGGGGGGAGAGGATTCCCTTGCAGGGGAGACCCTCTGGGTAAGTGGGAGGTGAGGCAGACTGCCTGGCAGCAAAGCTCTCCAAGTCTTGTCACTGCATCACAATGCCCCCCTCTCCCTAAGCCCCTACTATTACTGGTCAGCTCAGAAGAGTGCACAGACCAGGAGGTGTTTTTCCACAGCAGGAACCAGGAGGGTTCCCACCGTGGAAGAATATACCGCCCACCCCGATTGCCCAGATGGGGGAGTGTGCTCTCAGGGCCGGAGCCCTCCCCATCTGTCTGTGGCAGCTCCTACTTTTCAGCAGCTTCCAATTGACAGCCTACCCCCTTCCAAGGTAGGGCAGGCTATAAGTAATGAGCTCCCCAATGGCAGGGGTGGCCTAGGGAGCAGCCCGTTAATGTCCCCTGAATGAAGAGCTTGTCCACGAAGCTCTCCCACCATGGGGCTGGAACATACATATGCTCCTCCCAGGCTATTTCTCCAAAATCCATACCAGTAGAAATGAATGTTTGTATGTAGCTGCTGGCCCAGTAGAAATGGGCCTCAGCCATTGACAACACCTGTTGTCCTGGGAGTGAAATGAGTCTGGTGCCTAGTTGCCTTTCAGCAGGTGTTTCTTGCCATTGATCCACCGCTTGTTTCTTAAAGTAACTGTCACCAAGCCCCAGAACCTGATAAAGAGTGCGACAGAACTGCTGCTCCCAAACCAGCTACTTAGGACTTGTATTTAATAACTGACTCAACCAATTAAATGTCTTCACTGCATTTCTATCTGTAAGCCCCACTGCACATTTGCTGGATATGCATACAGTCTGGTGCAGATAAAATGCCATTGGTCTTCTGCGGCATTTTTGTGTTGCCCTCAAAACCACAACTTTCTGCACCTTAATTCCTCCCGTGCTAATGTGCCTGGAGCTCGGGGCTTGCTGGACTTTTGAGTGGGTGGGACTCATGCGCTTCTGAAATAATTCCAGGTTAAGCACCTGGTGTCTGCAAGCAGTGGCAGCATGGACAGTGTCAAAGAGGTGTCTACAACTCTGAATGACGAAGAGCCCCAAGATGACCCGGAGCTTGTGAGCATTGCAGCTGCAGAGAAGCAACCAGGTACAGTTAAAATCAGACCATGTAAAAAGATTATGAACAGCTGTTCAGACGAGGTTTATAAAGGGACTCACAGGGTTACCAAGCAGAGATGACACCGACAGTGCTTAGATTGAAGGCAAAGTTAACAGCCAGGAGCAAACTGCTGCTCTCATTGACGATGCCTTCTGCTGCGGATACACTGAGCTGCCTTCTCACTTGACATTAGCTGACCTACATTTGCTGTTTAAATCTCAGCCGTTACATTTTATGTGCCAGACTCAAGATTTTGCTCACTCAGAGTATACTTGACTGTCTCTCTGCTGGTAACAGGGAAGTTGTCCCCATTCGTATCAGTGAGGATTCTGACCACTTGAGAGACTTTTTTTAATCAGATTTCTAAGCCAAGAAATAGATTTCTTTGACTAAAACAAGATTGCTCTCACTTGTTCTTTCAACAACGTGGCAAGGAAATAAGAGCATATTACAGCTCCCATTTCCAAAAGCTCTGGGTCATCCAGGTCTGGGGAACATTATCTGTTCTTCATTGTACACCAAACTTCATTGTCCACAGCCAATTAAGTTGGCTCTCTTAACCTTACAAGACCTACTTTCCTGGCTTTGGGTGTTTCTGAGAGGTTAGGATGAGGTTTATAGTATAATTATAAACCTCCAATGAGAAATTGAAGTTGTATCAGCCACCAGAGAGTCTGAATGCCTTGCACTGCCCACAGTCACATCAGGTCACCAGGGGAATGGGAGAGGGCTAAGAAAGAAATGAGAAGTGGAGTTGGCAACTGTGTAGGCTGTGCTGTTGAGGGTTAGTACTAAAACAATGGCCCATTATGGTTCATGTGGCTTTCTGGTGTGGTAGGGACCC